>NC_058375.1:175090439-175270439 GCF_018350175.1 Felis catus | reverse complement strand
GGCTTTATTTACTCAAACTTTATCATTTTGACAAAACTAGGGAAAAATGAGATTAAGAAAATGTCAGATTTTCTCAATCAATATGTTAACCTTCCAGACAAATCAAAATCAAGCAAAAGCCAAAGCAACAGACACAAGTTAGTCAATGGCTTAATTTTTATCAGTTATCTAACTAACCGAGATAAAAATGAACAAATACCTTGTCACACAGGAGTGCCAAGTTGCATGTCTGAGAGCAGGAGATGAGCAGCTCATTGAGCCACAAAGCAAGGGGGAATCAAGCATTAGCCAGGTGTCTAGGCAGTCAGGTTATTTAAAGGCAATGCACTTTCACTAGTAAAGAGAACTACCGAGGCTGGCCTAATCCTCCAGGGTGACTGCTGCTAGTCAACTGCACACTCACTCAACTGGTATGGTAGTTAAGATACATTATTTCCCATCCTACTATCTTCCCTGGTCCACTGTTTGCCAGCTGTGAAATCTTAGACAAGTTTCTTGATCATTTTTAAATTATAAAAAATATATAATGCAATGCTTAGGACACAGTAAGCACTCTATAAATGCATTTGTAAAGGAGGAAAAATATCTTTTTCCTCTACCTTTCTAAGCTCTTGACTGAGACTCCTTGTAACAAAAGATAGATTTACAAGAGAAAAACATAAGTTTTGCATGACATGGGCCTTCTTAAGAAAATAAAGACTTGAATAAATGGTTAAACCTGACTGTTTTTATGTCAGGTTTGAAGAAGAGTTTCAGTCTTGGAAAGAGAGAAGAAAGATTATGAGCTAAGAATAGTAAACTGTGGGAAACTTAGCAAGATCATTCAGATTCCTCTCTCTGTCCCTTTGCCTTCAGAGATAAAGATGTTCTTTCCTCCTGGGATACAGAGGATAAAATCCTCACTTGAGGACTTTATGACCTGCTTCAGAAGGTCAGAAAGTCCTTCCTTCACATGTTATTTCTCAAATTCCTTCAACTTGAAATATTCAATAATATGTCAAGGTGCCATATTTTGAGGTAGCATTTCCTGAACCCAGTCATATTCTTGTTATCATTTCACTTATTCAAAAAAATCATTTTTGGTGTGAACTCACAGGTATAATAAGTTAAGAAAAGAGTGCAGGTTCCACAAAGACCCTACTTAAGGGAGACAATTTAAGGGTGGGAAAAACTATTCATTTTATGTGATTATTGTACAAGTGGAAGTTGGAATTTGAATGATCTGGATACATAATTTCTTCTTTGTGTTATGTCCGTTGTGAACCAAGTTATATTTTCTACCCAAATTCCCAAAGTAAATAAGTAGAGTCTCTTTATATTCATTTCCATACAAAGAATAATTTATTCACATTCAAAAAGCCACAAGAATGTGGTTCCCTTTTAAGCCAGGAAAAGGTCAGAGGGCACTACTATTCTGTAAGGGCAAAGGGATGCCACAGGACAATCCCTGAACAAGGGCTTCTATAAGAACAATAATCCTCTGAGAATTGCAGCACTTTGTAGTATCTGGTCTCTCTGACCCAGCTTTGAATGAAGGTCATGATCTCATACAGGAAGCATCTCAAGCATGTTTACTGCATTTTTATGCAAAAAACTAATATGTGCATCTCAATCACAGTAATGTAGGTCTTGTTACTTTGGATAACTCCATCAGTAACTACTATTCTGAGGACTCTTTAGTTTTCCTTTGGTATTCAAACTCCTGTCTATGTTCCTCTCCAATACAATAGCCTCAGTCTTTCTGGAACCAGTGACCTACCTGAAACTCTGCTTTACTGAAAGCTTTCAACAAATGAAACATTTCCACCTCCAGTTTCACCAACTGCTCTTTTTCATCTGCGCTGTATACACAACCTTTAGTTTCTCACACCTCCTAATTCCAACTAACCTGCCCGTTGTGACACTTGGTTAATATTCTCTGAGACTATGCAATTATTCCTGCTTTTGCTTGCCTCCACCTCCTGCTTAAACCACTGGTTAACAATCATTTCCACTAAGCATTAATACTTCACTCCTGCTTTTGTCTTCTCAGCTTTGGGTAATTAATTCCTACCATCTTTAAAACAAAAAGGCAAAGACTCAGATATATCTCCATACTTTGATACAGCACATTACAAAAGCCAATACGCATAATGTTAAAAAAAATCATCAAAAAAACGAATTCAAGAACATGGTGGCAGAAAGTAATTAAATTGCTAATGGTGTCAGTGAACTAGAGTTTTATAAAACTAGTTTCTACTTGAAAGTTTATTATATGCCTGCATTTTTTTATAACTCTGTGACTAGATCTGTACTTCACAATTTTCTTTAATTTTACTATCAGTTTTATTTTTTACATTTAAATAGTTACGTTAGTTTTATCATGACTCCAAGCTTTAAATTATTTAGAAGACACATTGAGATTCTTTCAATGTTTTTTAATGTACATTTAATATTTCTAATACATTAAAACCCCCAAACAACCAATAAAGTGGTATGTTATAAAATGACTAGGTTATGAGTTTATATTTCAAATTTATTTTGTTGAGTAATGTGTTTCTGAGATATAAGTAGAATTTACTCATCTCAGAATAAATTTACTTAATATGATCGATCTATTTACTGTATTAAAAACATAATAATATTTGGCGATTTAAATAATAAAACATTTTTATAGACTAATAGCACTAATCATATCCAATGTTTACAAAACTCAAGTACCCTATGTTTTCTTTAATAACCTAAACTATTACTTCTCAAATGTTTATTTCAAATTAAGATAACACTTAACAAATGCCTTAATTACGATACTTTCTCTTTTAAGCAACTGAAAATTCTAGTTCAAATTCATTTCAAAAATTAAAGAACTTCATATCTCATACAATAGTAAACCCAGAAATATGGTGGGTTGATTTATGGACCCAACAATGCCATCAAGCACCTATATTCTTTACTTTTTTTTTCTTCCTGCTATCATTAATGCATTTGCTTTGCCCTCAAACTAGATCTCCTAGTGGACAAAAGATGACCCCCTGTAGCAATTTCAAACATCTATTTCAGAAAGAAGAAATATCATGAGCTGCCATATACCTTCTCATCCAGTATTCCCCTTGCTAAGCATAAAGAAATTTTTTCTACCCCCTTTCCTCCAGTCCTGTTATTTCATGTAATTGACTATGACTGGGACAAAGTAAAAAGGTCCTCTCACTAATAAATCACTAGCAAAGTGAACAGAACACTACGATTATTAGCTTAGGCTAATTAAAATTTCACCTTTTTAGGAATGAACTGCCTTCCCCTGAGTCATGTGGGGTAGAGTGGACATCTGAATTAACACCAGAGTTCTATGAGAAAAGCAGAATAAGGAAATTATTTGAGTGGCCAACCAATAGTGTCTGCCACAACAACAAGGAAGGGAATATGACTCTCAGAAGTAAAAATACGCTCCTTATGAATTAAGGTACAGGAAATGGAAAGGAAAATTAACTTCTGGTAAAGGATCACACAAGGCTTGAACTAAGCAGGGTCGTTCCAGGGGAATCCGAAGATCCAATAGGGGAGGGACATGAAGAAGTGTCAATGATACTTGACGCTTACCATCAAAGACACAAAGTGGAGCCAAAAACAGACTGAAAGACAGTCCTTTCTCATTGGGATCTTGAAGCTACTGTAGGTTTACAAATACAAAATAATTACATTGCCCCCATCCCTTGGAATTTTAAGGTGGTCCAAACCTACTAAAATTGGACTGATTTATGAATGTGAACTCTTGATGGTAATTACGTCTAATTAATAAGTTTAAAGAGACTACTTTTGTCATGTATTTCAAAAAATAAAATTGAATCATCTATTTCAAATAAGTATCAATGCAAGAAACTGATTTTACAAATGGAGGTATCTCACAGGATTGTCAAGCCAAGCAAAAAGAAAGGGAATATAGTGCAATAAATTACACCATATATGCTTTAATTATAGGTCCTGTTCATGACACAGGAGTTTGCTATACTTGTATATATTCTACATTCTTATTTTCCAAAATTACTGGCACACATTTACATTTTTCACATGAATAACATACATCATATAACCAAATACATAATGTTAAGTAACTCAGTGGTGCATAGAAAACAGTCATCTCCATATATACATAAATTATTAATTTCTTCCTTAGCATTCACGTGAAACTGCTAATACTAGGGTAGTTACTTGTTGCAAAGTAGAGTATACAAAGATCTGTTCAGCATATATATTCTCTCTTGTAAAACATAACTATTCTCTCTTAGAACTCAAAGTGTAGTGGAGGAGACAAAACATTTATATATAAAAAATAAACCAGCACCACAAGGCAAAATTCCCAGCTAAATCATAAGCATTCCAAATATAGTTAATGCTATAATATGAAAAAGAGAAATCTGTTTTTTTAAATTTACATGTTCTGAAATGAAATATAAATCCTTCTTTGTTGGACTGTCACTAAGCAAGATAACCAAAAACTGCACACATGCTTCTTCAATATAGCAAACAATCTAGAAAAGAAGCATTATTTATTAGAAATTTACTTTCAAAAGTATTTAGGACATCTCTGTTTAACACATAAAACTGAGTTAAATAACTGTAATTTCTTTTAACCTCATTAAATGACCATAAAACCAATTGCCACCTCTGAAAAACATCAGTACAGATTTCCAGGGGTTCTTCACCTTTTTGTGCCATAAATCCATTTGGCAGTCTAATGAAGTCCATGAATCCCTCTCAAAAAGTGTTTCTAAATACATAAAACAAAATATAAATTATGTAAAAGAAACAGACTTAAAGCACAGTTATTAAAATATAATTTAAGACATAGCTACAGGTCTATATATATACTCACATATGAAAAAATAATCCCTAGAAGCAGATGTAATTATTACTGCAACTTCAAACTAGACATAAACATGAATATATTTCAAAATATATGCAGCCACAGCAATTAGACATGACAATAAATAGTTACAACTTCTGGAAAGCTACAGGTACTATTAAAACTACTGTGTGTGTGTGTGTGTGTGTGTGTGTGTGTGCGCACGCGCGCGCATGTGTTAGGTGTTCATGAGAGTAATGATGTTATTATTTCCTATCCAAGTTCATGGACACCCTAGAGTGTGAAATGGAGTGTGCACTCAACTCTTTGCAACTAATAACACATTAGTTAGATCTGGAGAAATGGGGGAAAAGTTTAAAAAAGATACAAGTTTTTTAAGATAATTCATCCAGCTAAAATTCTTAACCTTCCATATATAATTACTAATGGTTAAGGTCATCAACATGAAGACAGAAAGGAAAAGCATCTCTACAGTTCCAACATCCACAAGTGGCTTTGTTAAACCACTTACATGGTTCCATATCTCCTGCCTTTGCCACCTGATCTGTCTTGAATGGCCTGTCCCCCCTTCTTTGCCTGCCAACTCATCTTCATCCTTTGCCCAACAATCATCTCCACACTGTTTCCAGGCACTGCTGCCCCTAATACTGATGCAGAACCCCATCCCTACTACTTCTACTGTAGCACATAATTTATGAAAATAACAAGTTTTATATAGGTCTATTTACTTTAATTTGAGATACATCACTATCACTTACTACTAAAAAAGACAGAACTACAAACAGTTTTTTAAAAATGATGTTCAACAAATATTTATTAAATTCAGCTGGATCAGATCAGAATCCCTTTATTTGTCAACTCATAATTTAAACAGTGACATTTTTCAGAATGAGAAGACAGTGGGTAAAAATGTTGCAAATTTTTATGGCTTACTTAAAAGAAAATCAGTATCTCATTGAATAAGGAAGTCCCAAAGAAACATTTATTATATCAAGTCACAAAACACTGTTCTTTAAAGCCTCCTCTGTGCCACTCTAGGAGATTTCCTTTTTCCAAATTGATCATAAATTTCCTAGTCTACTTAATTTACTCAATGAAGCCTATGATAATTCAGCTGTTATAAATTTAGTAGTGGTTCTTCCTTTAAAAAGGATTAAAGACAATATTGGCAATACAATAGTTCTTACTAGTTTGGTGTTAAGAATTTTAAAGGCCTTTTTCCTACACACCAGTCACAACGATGCATTAAAACAGAACAAGTGACAAAATTTCAAAACAGTACTCTTATAAAGAAATGCTACTTGGTAGATTTGAAATATCAATAGACTATTACCATTTCAGATGTCATTAGATAATTTCAAATACAATTCATTTACTAAAATGTGACTCCTTAACAATTCTCTCAAACTGTGTTTTGCTAGACTTCACTGCAAAAGCAGCATCTTCTGAGTAATTATAATCAATTACTAAATGCAGCATTGAGATAAATCACTTTGAAATTAATTCAGTTATACAATTGTTCTTTACAATAAGCCAAATTTTGTATTTATTGCTACCAGCAATGATCAGCATTTACGTTGGAAGCATGTTTATGACTATAATAGTGCACATCCTCAAGGAGGTATTAGGAAAGTTCCACCATCAACCAAAATTCTCTTTTTACTAGGGAATTCCTCAAAAGCAAACAAAAAATTAAATAGATTACAGAGAATAACATGCATGTTGACCTTTAAAAACACATCTTCTTAAATAAAACTCTTTTCAGTACTTACCAAACTATGTTTTAACTCAAGTGGAAATCTGAGTAAATTAACCTATTTGCTATTAAATTTTTACTTTAAAACATAGCACTTTCTTGATGGCTGTAAACAGCTATGAGAGAAATCGAGAGGGTAAAAATCGAGTTCATCCTCTTACATCAACTTTTAGTTACTTCAAATTTGGGAGATCTGCTACTACAGCACAGATATTTCTGTTTGCTTTTCAGCTAAAATGCTAAGATCAATATTACCTCATTTACAAACCAGGTGAGAAAGAGAGCTAGTTACCTTTTCATGAAATATTATATAAGTATTTGACAATGTTACACAGCCAAATCTGTAATGATTCCATTAGTAGGTTATCATACTGTGTAGTTTCTTCTATCAAACCTCTCAAAACAAGCTGGTTTTGGTCATTTAAATAACTATCATCATTTTCTACAGAAGAGTGAGCTAAAAACTGCACCCAATCATTCAGTCTTCTCTGTTGGTAGCTCTGGCAAAGTTTATTAAGTGCCCTGAAATTCTTAGAGGACTTGTGGTTGAACTTTCAGGAAACAAGTTAACTGTAACATCCGATAATCCTAAGGAAAAGCTATACAATACCTGGAAAACACTGCATGTACACACAATTCTCACTTCACCATACCTTACAAATTTACCAGCAGGAGCTACCTTTCAAGCAGTGAATTTACCTTCTTCCATTAGTTAACTGCACATTTGCCTGCACTCTACTTAAGAAAAGTAGAAAAGGCCTCCATGATTATGTCACCAACAGAGCCATTAACCAAGACTGTGGGTAGCATATCTTTCCTACTATTATTCTCTACCTTTACAGGTATAAAAAAAAGCCTGAAAACTCCTTTAGAATTCAAAAAAAAAAAAAGAAATTCAAGAATCTCTAGCAACAGTTATCTAAAAAAGATCTTAAATTAATGGTTCAAATTGGCCTAGAAATATCAATTAATTGAAGTTATTTTTCCCTATAAAGATATACCTAGCACGAATAGAGAAACACCAAAAAATATATATCATAATTACATGTACATATAAATACATTTATAAAGATATATCTAATATATACACAGAGAAAGAGAGAGAGAGGCATTAGTCACCTAAGCCTTGGAAATTTCTAGTATATATTCTGAACCTCTTCTTCAGAACAATATGTAAATATATTTATATAATGTCAATAGCAAAAAACAAACATGAAATAAAAGCAGCTATTACTATCGAGATATCTCCCTTAGATGTATCCAGGAAAATATACACAGTGTTATTCAAAACTTTTTTTAAAAGTCCTATTACTCATTACAATCACAAGTGTTACATAAATTAAATCACTTATTCATACTATGTGATCTGCCTTTTCAACACTATCCTTAAGTACACAATATTGAAAGATGAAGCTAATTCCAAATTTATAACAATGCCATTTCAATGAAAGCAGAAAATTGGCGTTTACTCCCTTGTACAATATTTGTGTCAATTAACTGTCTCCTGGTGAAAAATAATCACACACTATAACTATCATTAGAGTGGCTGAAAATATTTTCTAAGTATAAAACCAACACAGAACTAGCAAATAGCAACCTAAAAATAGTATAAGCACTGTCTTCTAAGACTAACTCTGGAACAATAACTTTTAGCCATCACCTTTAAAGGCCTGATTTTAATTTCATATCTCCATTGTTTGAAAGCAAAGAGATTCCTCTGCTCAAAATTTGTACCATTTTTCTTCTCCTAGTTTGAATATATTTAAGCTCCCACAGGAGCAAATTTAAGTTTCTTGATCTCTAAATGTGTTAAGGCAAGCACTATTAGATCCCCCAGTCTCTGATCTGTTTTATGCACCAGGGCTCAGGCAACCATGCGGTTGACTCCTGTGGTAACTACTTTTGAATTTATTATTATATTCAAATAAAATAGCTTTTTTTTTGTCACTTAGAGGTTTTAGAAAACAAATTGCAATTTTCCAGAATGAATCACAAAAAAATTATCTGCAAAGTGAAATTTAAATAAAAATTATCTAATATTGAGCAATGGAGACTAAAGATTTTCAAGATTTTTAATTTAAAATCAAAAGCAAGGGGCGCTTGAGTGGCTCAGTCGGTTAAGCATCCGATTCTTAGTGTCAGCTCAGGTTATGATCTCATGGTTCCTGAGTTTGAGCCCCACATGGGCTCTGCATGGACAGCACAGAGCCTGCTTGGGACTCTAACCTCCCTCTCTCTCTCTCCCTCCCCCACTTGCTCTCTGTCTCTCTCTCTCTCTCAAAATAAATAAAAATAAATTTTTAAAAAAGTATTAATATCGGGGCACCTGGGTGGCTCACTCAGTTAAGCGTTCGACTTTGGCTCAGGTCATGATCTCACAGTTCATGGGTTCCAGCCCCGCCTGGGGCTCTGTGCTATCAACTCAGAGCCTGGAGCCTGCTTTGGATTATGTGTCTCCCCCTCTCTCTGCCCCTCCCCTGCTTACACTCTGTCCCTCTCTCTCTCAAAAATAAATAAAGGTTAAAAAATTTTTTTTTGAAGTATTAAAATCAATAGCAAAACTGGATATTTTATATTAAAATTAACCCTGATATATCCTTGAATGTTCACTTGTTCTTTGATTATTCAAAAAAGGTGCCTATTTTGTTAATACAACCATAAATTCAACTATTATCATCCATACACTCTTACTTTTTATATATTCATTATTAATAAAATAAGGTCTAAAAATAAGTTATTATTAAGTATTTTACCAAAGATTTTATTATTTCAGCAATTTATCCGTACTTATTTTCTTTCTCTAATATACTGACCTGTTCACCTGAAAAGTAAACATTCATGAATATAATACAGTACATTAAGCTATTAAAAATAGCTTTTTTTTTTTGCTAATTGGCATGTCTAAAAATGAAATATTTCAAAATTACCATGTGTGGAACAAGTTCCTATATTATTGATATCAATATAGACAACAAATTTTATCTTGGTAAAATTCTGGTAAAAAGTAAAATAACACAAAGAAAATCACAGTGCTATGATGTTCAGTGCAAGGATTTGAATCCAAGCCTTCTGTTTCCCTGGACATAAAAAATATGCAATAAGTATTGGTTGAATCAATTAATGAAAGTCTCTTAAATCTACCCTCTAAACTCAAAAGGAAACTGTTGTGGCCTTTGGGAAAAGAAAGTTTATTTGTACACCATAAATGTAATTTTAGTCCCTCAAGTGTTATTTCCGAGAAGGGAGCCAAATTCTGCAAATATATTTGGTAACTTCTCATAAAGGCAAAATTGAGCTGGGCTTAAAAAATAACTGGTCCTGAGTATAAATATAAACCAAAGAAAAGTAAATTAATTTGTTGATTATATTTTTCTGAGAGAATGACTCAGCTTTAACCATAACAAAATCTCACCCATTATTCTCAAAGATTAAAATCTGATTAAACTAAAACTACAATTAAAATGCAAAAGTAGTAATTTTATAAATTAAATGCAGATATGTCACTATAACATGTGTATACTAGATATAAATCTCAATTTATATCTAGTAAATTTATACTCCTATAATCTCAATTGAATCAACTGAGTCAGAAACTCTATGACCTTTATATTTTTAAAAATCTATTAACATAATTTCATCTCTTTAATGCTCACAGTAAACTTGTTATTATGTAAAGAAAAGTTTCTTTACTTTGCAAGTGGAAAAACTGAAATCATAGGGAAAACATTTTGCCAAGTGTGATTCATAAAGTCAATCTCAAAAGGCAGGCCGATATTCACAATCTCAAACTCACCAATCCAGTGGAAATATAATACATATTAGTGTTTATACCATTTAACCCCTAAACACAACAGTAAACCAAATTCCCTGGGAAGGAAGGAAGGAAGGAAGGAAGGAAGGAAGGAAGGAAGGAAGGAAAGGAAGGAAAGGAGGGAGGGAGGGAGGGGGGGAGGGAGGAAAGGAGGGGGGGAGGGAGGGAGGGAGGGAGGGAGGAATGAAGAGGAAACAAATTTTACACATAAAAAAAGCATCTGAATTGTAGATAAGGTTCTGAGTTCCTGGCTAATCTGGAACTTGGAAGCAGCAGGGCCTTAAGAATTGGGCAAATGCTTTGTGAAACAGTGAGATCACCCCAACTTCTACTCTTCCAGGAAAAAGGGCAAGATCTATTTATGGGGGTTACTGTTGACAAACACAAGGAAGACACGTTAAACATGTTTTACACTTTAACTCCATGACCCAAATCTGCGCCCTTTGAGAGTATGTAATTGAATTATTCAATTTAGGTGGAAAGCCATCTGCTCAAAGCCCAAGTCTTTGGTTCTTACTCTCCATGAAAACAAAGAAAGTCAAGGTCAAGGGACTGAAGTTGCAGCAAGCCTAGTCCAAGTTGAGGAGACAAATGGCAACAAAATATGAACACTAACAAAGTATAACCAGCACAGGCAGCATCAGGCCCCCAGCAATTCCACTGCAACACTGATAAGGGTCGGACTTCCCTCCTCCAGCACTTCTACCCCTCTCTTCTGACACAACCGACTGCACTGTGCTTAGTTTATTTTTTTTGCCAAGAAGACTGATCTTAGTCACCTAAAAAATCTCATTGCAAAAGAAACCCCTTGTTTAAACCCAAGTACCCACCAGCTCCTTTCCAATTATCCCTTGCAAGTTCCCCAGTCTCTTTCATGCCTGGCTACTGAGCCCAGTCTGGTTTGGCTGCTGGCCAGGTTCCTCTCTTCTTTCCTTGTCAGTCGTAAAAACTTGGAAAACACTCCTGGACAGCTCAAGGAGACCTTTTAATTATGCAATGGGGCAGTACCTTAGCCTGTCTGCTGCTTCCAGCAAGGCTTGGAGTCGCCAGCGACTCCACTCTCCCAATTGGTGGGTTTTCTAGCAAGGCTACTTGTTTATGTGGGGGAAGGAGGGAAAGACTGGCAGAGAAAGGGGGCGATTTGCACATCTGAAAATATTCCAACTCCTCTCAGACTTTCCTACCTCCTAACACTCGCTCTCCTTTACTGTACAGTCTCCTTTACTGCCCTCCTTTAGCACTGTATCACCCATTTGGTATCACAGACACAAAAATCATCAATATTGTGGTCTCCTACCAGTCTTCGAAATGAACAAGAGAAACCATAACTAGAACACTCGCCAGAAACTTTTACTCTTGTGTTGATGCAACATTCTTTTTAAAGCAAGTCCAAAAATGAACTTAATTAAACACTTCCTAATTGATTGCCTTATACTTCGTCAAACTTGAAGACTGAAATAGAACATGTCAATGTCTGCCTGCACGTGAAAGTAAGGCGGGCTCAACTGAGAAAAACTGCTAGGATCCAGGAAGGGGTACCTAGACTGACGTCCTGCACCCACTAGGGGTTTGCCCAACGTCCTAAGTGGACTCGCCAAGTCCAACACCAGCTACGCTTTCCTTACTCTACCCTGGCACGCTAGTTCCAGCTGCAGCGTCCGGCTTCCTGTTCAAGTCCCATTCAACATCGTAAACACATTCCAAGAAAACCAGCCTGCCCAGAGTTCCCTCCCGCACACAGGGAAGTCGGCGCGGTGCCCTAGGAGCCACAGGAAAGATCCGATCGCGCCGGGTACTGATCCGCGTAGTGAGCCAGCCCACGAGGAGGTGGCCCCGGGCGAGCGAGCTTGAGCCCAGGGTCTCATCACCACGCCGCCCCGTGCTCCCCTCGTAACGTAGCGTCCGCCGCAAGGAACCACTTGACCCACCCAGCCAAAGGTTAACCGTGTGGGCGCCGCCCCTGAGTTTGGGCCCTCCCAGTCCTGGCTTTCAAGAATCCTGAGCCCGGCCTAGGAGCTTCGCGCCTCCCCGCCCCCATGCTCACGCTCTCTCCAGGAGCCAACAAAAGGGACGTCACGCTGCAAGAAGTTTCGCTCCTGGGTCGCCTCGCTGTGCCCCGGCGATGACTTGCCGGCTCAGCCCCGTCGGGTCCGTGCTCCCTCAGCCGTGCTGAGCCACCGGCGCCCCGCCGCCCGCCGCCAGCTCCCGCCCACCGGCCCTGGCCACCCCAAAGTTACCACAAAGGGCTAGAGGAGGATCCAGGAGCCGCGAGCCCGCCGCGTCCCCGACCTCCTTAGGCTCCTCGTCATCCCTCAAGCGCTGCAATGGCAGTCGTCAACAGGTCTTCGCCTCCTTTCGGGCTGGGAGACTCCCTGCGCCTTTCACTGCCCTAATTTTTGCAACCTGCCCGGCGGCGGCAGCGGCGACGCGCAGCCCCGCGCCCTCCTCCCCAGGCACCCGCGGCCGGCGCTGACCACCGCCCGCCTCCTCCCCGGGATGTCAGTGTGGAAGAGACTGCACGCTACCTGACGGGAGGCTGGGCTTGCAGCGGGGAAGACCCCACACAAATCGCTGTCTCCCCATACCTTACGGACTGATGCGGTCGGATCAGGCTTCGGGCAGGGGCGTGGAGCGCTGCCGCGTCCTCGCCGCCGAGCGATCTCCGCTCCGACACGGCCGGGGCGCCGTTTCTGCGGCCGAGAGGGAAAGTTTCTCGACGTCGAGACAGCGCTGGACTCGGGACCCTCCGGCCCCGGTGCCCTCCCTCTTCGCGCTCTCTGCCCCCTCCCTCCTCTTCCCAACCCGCTGAAGCTAAAACTGGCGGCGGCTGGGGCTCGAGGCTCGGGACTCCGGGTCGCTCCCGGCTGGGAACGCGGGGCTCCCCCTCTCGGCCAGAAGGAAACTCTCAGACTCCGGCTGGCGCACTTCTGGCGGTCTCCTTGGACACTTCCAAACGGGACGCCTGTGTTCGAGCTCTCAGACTTGCTTCAGTCTCTGATGGTCGTTTCCCCCGGGCCCACTGGGCTGTCTGGCGTTTGCAGGCGGGACCAAAGGAGGAGAATGAAATGTGAGGGAAACGCCACTGTGGCAGGAGAGGCCTCACCTTACCCTGTGCGGAGCCGGGACAGAAGCAAAAACACAGGTCTCTCCCCCCTCCCCCATTCTCGTGCCCCCCTTCCGCTCCACCCCCCCCCCCCAAGTTTCCTTTTGAACCTCCTCCCTAAAGCACTAGAGCGAGACTGTGTTTCCTAACCCAGGTGTTTTAAAAAACACCTCTGCGGCTTCATAAGACAGAAAGTGTCAAAACACACACACACACACACACACACACACACACACACACACGAATGCGAGTAGAACATGCTTTCTTTACAACACTTAATCAACAAATCATTGACACAGTTGTTGCTGTTGTCCTGATGGTGCCTGCACATTTTTCATGTTTCCTAATTTTTTTTAATTCAGACTGAATCTCTGCACTTTATTTTTGCCTTATAAAACATTACCCACCAGATTATGTTCATTTGCTCCATTCTTATGTTCACAAAGAATTCAGAAGTAGCATATGGGGTATGAGGGAAAACACGACAAACCATTCTTACTGACCCTGGTAAACCTCTGTGCTGGAGGAAGGATATAAGGAGGAGTATCCTCATATAAGCAATGCTTAAAGGATGTGAGGACTTTAACATTTTTTGAGAGGCTGCTTAGAATTTAGTTTACTAGATTTTTATTTGAATGTGAAAATAGATAAAGGGGGAAAATCGTTTTGTAAGGCTAGCAAATATAATGTGTTACAGTGGAATCCAGGGCTTAGAATCAGACAAACCAGATTCCTTTTCAGACTCTATACTTACACATTCTGTGCCCTAGGACACTCAACACAATTACAACTGCCAAAAGGAATTATATAATCAAACTCAAAGAGTCACGGTCACATTTACAGGAGTTAAAATAGAGTAGTGTCAGGCACAGGGAAGGCACTCAATAAATATTTGGTTCTTACATCCCACTCACTATATTTGACTATAATTAGGAAAATATGGTACTGGAAATTTCCCCCAAAGACCTTGTTAACTGAATCAACTTTCTTCTCCCTGATGCTTTTTCCATTAAAAAAGATACAGCTCATCATTTTTGAAATGTAAACTAAATTTAGGGATCACCTAGCTCTTGCCATATGCTCTTATTTTAAATACAAGATAACTAAAGTCAAAGAATCTTAAGTGACTTACCCCAAATCTCATGGTTAGGAAGTGCTAAAGCTGGGACCAGAAATCATGCCTCTTCATACTTGAAGGGTCAGGGTCCGCTTGGAACTGTTTTCCCTTTTATCGCAACAGTCAAGCACAGAGTAAAAGAAGCATATTAAACACATTAATCTGAGGACAATGCTAATCGCTTTTTCTGTAAATAACCTTAAACAATGACTTTAAATTGTTTATAGATCATTGTAAACACTTAAATTTACAACCGCTATAAAAAATAATTATGAAAATAAATCAAATCCTAGCCCATTACTTAGAAATAAGGAGGTTGACTATACACCCAAATCCATGCTTATATCATGTAATTATAAGATCTTTTCTGGTAACACATTATTATAAAACTCCAATTAGGAAAGTCTAGATTCCCAAGAATACATCAACAAACCACTAGAACCTGCTAACCCTACATTGAGAAACACTAGATTAGCCTTCAATACATTAGAGATTCACTTGAACAAGTGCAGGGCATAAGAACAAATCAGGCTGCAGAAATCAAACATTGTAAGTGCCATCCTATGAGTTAATGGAAAATCCCATATGTACTTATCATCTGCCTCTGATGGCTTTAAAGAGAGTTTCTTCCAAACCTTTTCTCGCTTTATTCAATGTTGAAACTCATGTGGAGTTTTACACAACTCCCAGGCTCTCAAAGACTATCATTCTCCTTCTAAGGAGGGGTTCTCTACTACTCCAGCTTCTCCCTGAATTAGCCACTAAAATAATTTATTGAAGACATTCTGTAGCCTTCTCTATGCTCCCTTTCCATAAGACTTGGAAGTTGCCAAATAAATAAATTAATTAATAAATAAATAAAAGAGAGAGAGAAAATTAAAATTATAAAGTGCATTCATCATGGAGGGATGAATGAGGATACATGAATCCCCATAACGGTCTTTTTCCATTGCATGCAGTGCTAAAAATTACTCATTTTAAATATTTTTTATATTTTCTCCCAATGTTTAAATTCTCCAAGCTTGCTCTTGCTTTGTAATTTTTGTAACCTGATTTTTGATATGAACTGTTCTTTGAAATGGCTTAGAGGTATAAGAGTTGCAAGACTGTCAGAACCAAGTTTTCAAAGCCACTACAACCAAACAGAACAAGATTTTAAATGAGAGCCAAAGCACGCCCCAGGAACGAAAGAAGGGCAATGCCAGTAAGGACTGCAGAGGCCCTGGCAGGGCACGACCATTACCATATGCCTAATTCTACCCATTGCAAACACTCAGATTTCCATTTTAACATTCTTCACGTTCATCACTGTGCATAGAGACTCCGCACCTTTCCAGTATTTTTAAAATTAGTTTTCTGGCTCAAGCCAGTTTGAAGTTCCTCTTACTTGAAAACAGAACCTTGACTAGGACAAAAAACTGCCTGTTATTTATGTTGAGAATAACAATTTTATTGTTATTACAAAAATACACAAAAACATGCTGGTTATTTAGCTCTGTTTACTACAAACTCATCGTTTAAAGTATTTGACATTTTTTGAAAAAGGAAATAAAAACCAAAACAATTTAAAATCTCAGTCGTGTGAATTGAAAAGGAAGCATATTTCTTTTTGTTATGTGAAACAGTGGCCAAATTTTATACACTGAGTTCCTAGGGGATCTGGGTTCCAAAGTTAATGTGTTACATTTACTTTCTAATTTCCATCATTTTATTCCTTATTCTTTCTGTTTTTGTCTTCCTGATTAAGAATATGAAACCCCTTGGGAAAAAAAAAAGAATGAACAGAGCCAATACAAAAAAGGAACAAATAACACCTGCATTTCCACCACCAAGAGTACCCATTGCTAACATTTGCTCTATACCTTCCAGGGATTATTAAGGTCCCTGAGAGACTCTCCAATAAATAACATCCCTTCTCCATGCCTGGACTGGGAATAAATTGAGAAATAAAACAAAAGTTTAAAACAGAAGCTAAAATATTGCCTGTATAATTGACAGAAACCTGGTTTGAAAATGAACAATCAAAATAGCAGTTGCAGTCACATGGTTCCTGGTCTCCCTACCTAGGAAGAGACAACATCTTTGAAAAGGGAGTTAAATTCTGTTTTCTAAGACCTATGAGAACGAGAGAGAGAGACAGAGAGAGAGAAGAGTGTAGCTGAACCCTGAATGCCCAGTAATTCTTCCCAAGTTTATTCTTAAATGTATTTAGCAAATAACGTTGTAATACTTCTCCAAGAACAAATGAGAAAAGACCCAGAAAAAATATTTTAACAGGGAATACAGAAGTCCAGAACAGGCATTAATTACCCAGTACCTACAGCCACTTATTTTCCTTTTCTCACAAGGAGTAAAATGTACATACTTATTAACAGTAACAATATAACAGTACATCATAGACTTGTCCCCTACCGGTGTTTATCAATAATGTTTTCTCGATTATAAGCAAACTATGGCCATCCAGACATATATTTATGTTAGACCCAGGTTATGAATATTTGGGTAAACATGGAAGTGTAATACTATATTCTTTTCTTTTTTTTTTTTTAATTCTATCATATTGCATACAACTTTGCATGTCCCACTATGGATCATCTTCATTTGATTAAGCTGATGGTTCTTGTCAGTTATCTCCTCTGTAATGTTCCTCTTTTTCCCTTTGTAATTGGTGGGTATTTTCTTTTTTTTTCTTTCTTTCTTTTTTTAATGTTTCTTTCTTTTTGAAGGAGAGAGACAGAGCATGAGCGGGGGAGGGGCAGAGAGAGAGGGAGAAGCAGAATCCAAGCAGAATCTGAACCGTCAGCACAAAGCCCAAAGTGGGGCTCAAATTCATGAACCGTGAGATCATGACCTGAGCTAAAGTCAGATGCTTAACTGACCGAGCCACCCAGGCGCCCCTGTAATTGGGAGGTATTTTCTGAAGAGGTACTTTGTAACTATGTGGACATTTCAGCCCTCCTTAAACTTTCAATTCATTCATTTCTTTACTTATATTAGTGTGGACACATCGTTTGCTATTTTACTCAAATGGTTATAATCTATTACTATCATGATTTATTTTGAGACTGAGATTGGGCCAGATTTGGCCAGAGTGAGCCCTTCCTAGATGACTTCTGCATCCCCATGCCATGTCTCCGTCATTGAGAAGCATTTCCTCACTTCAGGGCACAAAAAGGTATTTCAAGTCTCATTTTACATTTTCCCAGCTCCAGCCCTGGAATCAGCCATTTCTCCAAAAGAAGCCAGTCCCTTTTACTGAAGGATGGTATTTATAATCCGAGCTCCAGGTGCTATGTCATTGCTGTCAGGATTTTTGCTTCATTTAGCCTATTTCAGTAGCCAAGACCATGGAATACATGTATATATCAATATCGTTTATTCCCTCTCTCTCTCTTTCATCTTGAGAGTCTTGAGTTCACACACTTCCCTCCAATTCCAGTCCAGTACCTCTTTTCGTATTCGTAACTGCCTTCTCCTCCGGTGAAAATCTAGCTGTACTACCATTATCCTTCATATATTTTCTCATTTAGTCCGTGTCCTTGTCAATAACCAACCTCCCGTGGCTGTCGCAGTCCCTCCTCTGGGTGGCCAGGCCATTTCTCTGCAGGAATATCTTCATTATCCTGCTCAGGGGCCCACAACTCAAGACGGACTCCTGTATCCTCACCCACGGAGGGTTCCAGCACACTGTGCCAGGCGGCCATCTGTGTGATTTCCTCTGCATCTTGCTTGGGCTCCAACTCATTACACAAGGCTGCTCCTCCAGGAGAACACCCTCTTCCCCACATTTGGGCTTCCTCAGCCCTCTCTGGGCCTCTACAGTCCCCCCATCCCAGGACCAACACAGGTGTTTACCTCACTTTGCCACTCCTAATAGATATCATTCATATTGCCAAAGTAGTTCTGGAAAGTTAACAAAAATGTACCCTCCCATGAGCAGCATATTAGTGAGTGCCATTTCTTCAACACATAACACTTGTTATTTTATTTTTTACCTATGTTACCTAGTTAGCAAGAAACAGGTACAGATGCCTGTGTGAATCATGCTTCCTGGTGTGTTTGGCACACCATCATCCTGCAAGTTCCCACAGACCCTTCTCGATTTTATTTCATGATGCACTTTTACCTTCATTCTCCCCCATTCACTTAACCCAACACAAGTACTCATTCTAATGTGCTCTAATATGTATCTTTTTTTAAAGTTTATGTGTACTCTTGCAAAATATTTATTTTTTATGCTTTTTAATGTATGTAAATGCTATTGGGCAAAATACTCCATTTCATTGTTACTTTTTTCTCCAAACATCTTTAATTTTCAAGTAAGTTAAGTGAAAAATTAGCTCAATTATTGGTTAACTTTCACTGTTAATAAAGCTGAGAATGTTTTCATACAGTTAGTAAACATTTGTATTTTCTTTATGAACTGGCTATTTGTATATTTTATTCATTTTTCTCCTTTCCCAATGGATTTGTATATTTTTCTTTTTCTTATTGATTCTTAAAAGTTTTTTAATGTATGTATTAATCTCTGGCAAAAAAAAATAAGGTGTTTCTTTACACATCATTTAAATAATTACTTTGTTGATTCTTTTGGAATATGTAGGATTTTTAAAAATGTAATCTTGTATGATTTCTGGGTTTTGGGTTTTTTTGTTTTGTTTTTGTAATGCTTATGAAGACCTTCCACCCAAACTAATCACCTATATTTTCTTCTAGTGCTTTGTAGGTTTACTTTTTGCTTTTTTTTTTTTTCCCAATTTTAGTTTGGTGTGAAATCTAAGGCAAGGCTTTTATTTATTTTTTTACCCCTCCCAGGATAATTACCTAGGTGTCTAACACTGTTTAATGAATGATTTCATTCTTTTTCCATTTGTGCAGAACTTCCAGGTATAGTCAAACAATATGCACAATGCAGTCAGAGACCAAGAAAGGAATAGTGCAGACTGAAATCTAACCAAGTTCCTTTGCCAGCCAAGCAAGTGCAGCCCATGCTTCAGAGACATCTTCAGGTTCCAACCAAGCACTTGCAGACCTTCCTTGGAAGGGGGGAGGGGCTTCTCCAATTCTCACAGAGGCACCATGTAGGCTAGCAGCAGCCCTTTCCCTTTTTTTCCTTTCCTTTTAATTTTTGGTATATTCCTGCAATAAAACAGTGTCAATTACCTCAGCCTGTAATTGTTTAAGATAACTGTTAGGTAAGTTCTCTTTGATTATTTTCCCTTTAAAATTTTTATCAGTCTTCATTTTTCCACATGAACTTTGGGAACATTCTGTTAATTTTCCTCATCACATCTTTCTCTTCCCTACTTTTGACCCCAACACTTTTCTGTTAGAATTATTTTAAATTTATATCCCAATTTACTTGAATCACTTCTTTATTCTTTTTTTTCTTCTGATCCTGATACAGAAGATGTGCTTCCTACTTGAAAAGACTTCTGCACCCATTCAGAAGTCTTTACCCTCCAACCTATTACATGGCCCCTTGTTAAGTTCGCTGTTTACTGCTAAGACTGAAAGAACCATTATTCCACAAGAACCACAGAATACAAATAACACTTAGAATGCAACAGCCCTACTTTACAGTAGAAATGAGGGAAAACACAGATTTCAATCCAGGGCAGGTTTCCACTTCTAGTTCCAGCTCATAAGCACTCTAGACTCTAAATGAGTGCTATGTGGAAGCCAGTCATGACCAAGAGAGAAAACCTTGGACGTGCTTCATGAAAAGGTCTAGCCTAATGACCAGGAGTGGTCTCCTGAGATGTGCTCTCCTGCCCCAGCGTTTGCAGGCCTGGAAAATTTGCTCAAATCAAAGCAGTTTTACTTCCACGAAAAACTGCTGAGTTCAGAAGAAGATATTTTGCCCATTTGAAGACTCACATACTTAAAAATACAAAAATAGAACAAACAGAATTTTATTGCAAATAGAAATATGATATTTTTTTCCCAATAAGGTTGGAAACAAATTATACATTCTAGGCTATCTAAAAAATATTTTCTGGAAAAGGAAACTTTATTTTGAAAATTATGATTTGTTATCTTTTCCTAGAATATTTTCTTAAGTTCCCTTCAAAACCCTATATCAGAATTTACCCAGACCTGATGACAGGGCCTGACAGAAAAGCAAGGCAAAGCAAGGCACCTATATCCTTGGGCCTGACATAATGTGATATGGAAAAATGTCATCATGCTTTAAAATGCAAAGGGGACACTGGCTCCTATCACAATCTAACAACAGAAGATTTCTCTCCCTGAGTTTCTGTTTCATTACATGGGTAAAATCATTCTAACAGGAGCCCTTCTGCAAAAGGCAATCTATGGAAGGAATTGCTAGAACAGAGACTTGTCTTGTTGGTTCTGCATCAACAGTCTCTAACCTGACAACCTGAGAATATACACAGATAGAGTGCTATCAGTTCAGTGGAAATTGGCTGGTTTTTAAAGGGTATGACTGCATAAGCCCACTGTCCAGTTTCAAAAATTAAACCCTCTAGAAGCAATTTTAAAATTACACAAATCTTTCATATATATTGATAGTGCAGGTAAGGCTCATCCATTTTCCACATAAAAACAAATTGCTAGAGACACTTAAAAGAACACCACTACCCATACAATGTTCTATTTGAAAATTTATACATTGCACAAATGAAGAATGTAATGAAGTATCTAATTAATAAAATTAAATTGTTTTCATAAATTTTTTTTGTTCTGTGCAATGAGTTTAGGGGAGAATTAACGAAGTGCAAATGAATGATTGTATAGATAGTACTTAAAGTTTAGAGAAAACTGTTGTGGCTTAAATTTTATTTACTGAATTCAGTTTCAGATATTTTTTATAAATGTGAACTTCGGACTGTTTACTTTTGAAAGAACCATAGCATTGTTTTTAAACATGGGCGTGGAGTCATAGTATCATGGGTTCAAATCCGTAGTCTGCCACTGATCGGTTGTAGAATCCTGGACGAGGAACTTTTCCTTTCATAATAGTTTCCTGATTTCTGAAACAGAGTTGTCAAAATTACTAAGCTAGTTATTTAGCATAGCCTGGCAAGCCACTGTAAAACAAATAATGTTGTACAAGTAAGAGGTAAAACTATTAAAACTTTTGATATGTTAATGAGAGTTTGTCTTGAAACTGAATCAATGTGGGCCAAAATATAAGGAAAACAATAGCTTTGGCTAAAAATCGAACTGTAAGTGTAGAATTTTCTTTGGAGAAGTAAAATATATTTCTGGCATTCTTTGTCAATTAAAAAAGGATTTTATTTATGTATTTTTAAATGTTTTTACTTATATATAATTGAGACATAACATTATATTAGTTTCAGGTGTACAACATAATGATATATACTAATATGATATATGATGTGATATACTGTAAAATGATCACTGAGGTAAGCCTCATTAACATCCACCATCACACACAGTTATAATTTTTCTCACTTATGATGAGAACTTTTAAGGTCTACTCTCTTAGCAATTTTCACATATATAATACTGTATTTTTAACTGTAGCCAATAATACTGTACATCATATCCCCAGTACTTATTGTTTTTATAACTAGAAGTTTAAATCAGTGGGAAAAAGGTACCAACTTTCAGTTATATACTTATTTTTATCTCTTAACGTGAGTTCACACTGGTAATGTTAATTTGATTAAGGTGATATCTGCCAGGTTTTCCCACTTTAAAGTTACTATTTTTCTCTTTGCAATTAATTTGGGAAGAGATACTTTGAGACTATACAAATATTCTGTTTATCCCTAACATTCTGTCTGGTAATTTTAACATGCATTGATAGATCTTGCTTGAAGCAATTATTACTTAGGTGTTCTAATAGTGATTTTTCTCTTTCCCTCACAATTTTTACAATTATTAATTGGGATTCTTCTGTAAGGCAGAATGTTTCTTCCGCCTCATCTAGCATCATGTTTTAACTGAGTTTAGTTCCAATCTTAAGGTGCTGTCTGCTCAAAGAACCAGAGTAAGTGTACTGCTAGGGAGCAGGAATGATGGAGATCAG
Organism: Felis catus; assembly: GCF_018350175.1. Taxonomy (NCBI): domain Eukaryota; kingdom Metazoa; phylum Chordata; class Mammalia; order Carnivora; family Felidae; genus Felis; species Felis catus. The sequence goes on along the minus strand of NC_058375.1, from coordinate 175,247,789 downwards.
AGTTGCTCTGGGAGTCCTATCATCATTCAGACACCATTCAGAGTACCTCTAATGCCAGTCACTGAGCTGGTGAAGGAGAAATGACAATGAATAAGTACAGTCTTTGCCCTAAGGAACTCACAGTCCAGCAGAGGGTAATAAATAAATGCAGGTTAGGCACTAAAATAGAAATATAGTCCTTAGTGTTGGGGGCAGGATATGCTAATAATTTAGAAACCAGACATGTTGTCACAATGTGAGCTGAGTTTTGGAGGGTGGTTGGGTGTGCAGCAGGCAGGCAAGATGGAGAAAGGCATTTCTGGCACAGAGAATGTCATGTTTAAAGGCTGAGAAGCTTGAAATAGATAAATACAGAGAAGTTTAAATAGCTTAGTGAGTTGGTGAGTACTTGGTGAGGTTGAGTTGGTGAGTACTTGGTGAGGTTTCTGAACTTGTAAATCTTTGTAAGGGGAGATATCAAAGTCTTATAATAAGCTGATTTTGTTTTAGAAAATGTATTCTGGTGACCATTTAGAGAAGATATTGAAGCTGTGTGAAATTGGAAGTAGGAAGACCAATTGAGGGACTTGGTTTTCTTTTTATCTGGCTTAATATTATTGGGTATCTGAGCTGCTAAATACAAGAGGGTTATAGAATGACACATTTTAGAGTGATGTAATTCTTTATTGCATTGGGAAAAGGTACCAGTCATTGAGTCTTAAAGCTTTGATTTATCTCAGTAAATCTTTGATAGTATGCAGGAAATTAAAGTGATGTAGTTACCTCTAGGGATGTATGTATGTATGTATGTATTTAATAGAAAGGCAAACTGCCACATGCAGCACCTCATTTGGATGTGTCTGGAGTCTTGGAAGCTTGACTACCCTGTGATCTCCTACAAATGGACGTTGAGAGCTTGTTTGGAGGCTCTAGCAGGGGAGCGCAGTTACTGCTATGTCTCTATCTGGAAGATCATCATCCTGGACTAAGCATGCAGCTTTGGGAGGCACGCGCGTGGAGCAGAGGCGAGGGAGGAAGGAGACACCCCCCCAGCTGGCCAGATTAGTGGAATCAACCCTGGTGATCAATGTGGTGACAGACGTCACAGCTAGATCACCCTCTCATCCCAGGGACCTATTTAATTTGCATTCCAGAAGTTACATTTATGCAGAGATCACCACTTTTTAATTATTTCAGTTATTTTTTTTTTAATTTTCTTTTAACGTTTATTTATTTTTGAGACAGAGAGAGACAGGGCATGAATGGGGGAGGGTCATAGAGCGAGGGAGACACAGAATCTGAAGCAGGCTCCAGGCTCTGAGCTGTCAGCACAGAGCCCAACGCAGGGCTCGAACTCACCGACCGCTAAATCATGACCTGAGCTGACGTCCGACGCTTTACCGACTGAGCCACCCAGCCGCCCCTATTTTGATTATTTTAATTTCATATTTGATCTCAGCTATTGAGAAAATTAAAGTCATGGGAATAAAGCCAAATGAAGGAATTTCAGGAAAGGATAAGATTAAGAAGCTCAGGAGGGAACGTACAGTATGGAACATTCTAGTTATTACTGAGCAACATGGACTCTAGATAATACAAGAGAGGGTGATGAGATATTAAAGAGAATGCATAGTTAATGGCATTTGAGACTACATGCTCTAAGACAAACTAGCAATGGGTTGACTTTTGAGTTTACATATAAAAACACTGAAGATTCAGAGAGTACCAAAAATCTTAGCCTATATAAATATTTTAGGAAGTTGTGTGAGAAACTGTATGCATTAGTCAGAATCCTGGAAGGAAACAAATAGCTCATTCAAACCAGATAATTTGAGAAAAGCTTAATAAAGGTACTATTTGTAAAGGTGTGGTCAGGGTTTAAGAAATAGTTACCCTCAGGGCACCTGGCTGGCTTAGTAGGTGGAGCATGCAGCTCTTGACCTCTGGGTGGTGAGTCCCAGCTCCACTGTTGGTGCAGAGATTACTTACAAATAAAATCTTAAAAACAAACAAACAAACAAAAAAAAAACCACAACAAACTAGTTACTCTCATATGCTTTGGGAATACATTGCCACCCCTAGAACTAAGGAGGCAAGAGGAAGGAAAGGGAATGGTTACTAGGAACTAGAGAGGATAACTATATGGAGAAGATACCTAATAGAAGTTGTGACCTTCAGTAAAGGGGCACAGCCAGATGGAAACTGGGCAGGAAGAGAACCAGAGGAACAGACGTGCCAATATCACTCTCCTCCCCAGACCATCTCTTACAGGTGCTTCCCACTGCCCAGTGGAAGGTGATGGAGCAACAGGATGTATCCCTGAAAAGCTAAGGAGCAGAGCAAGATGAAAAAAGATGGAGAGAAATCTGGAGTGTTAAAATGAACATATTCAAGACATTAAACTAATATTTTATAAGATGCAAGAAAGAGCTATCTTTGTTTACACTGGACTTTACTTAAATGTACCTCTTTTTAATGATAGAAAAGATTTAATCAATATGAGTATTTTTGATTTGGGATTTATTAAATTCAGGAAAGTGTAGAACTTAGCATGTGGAATATTCTTTATAATTTCCAAATACATTTTATAGTTATTGGAAACAGAAGGAACATGCAAAAATATAGAAATCACATATATACTTGAGGAAGTGTTTGTACATGTCAAATTTATATAATGGAAGAATGAAATAAAATACAAAATGGGTATAATTTATAAGCTTAAAAACTTCAGTTGCCTACTGGGCCTCATGAAATCCAATTTGACATTAAAATAAATATGAAAATCCACAAAATATATTTGGAAAAATCATTTACATAATAAGGCCCAAACATCAGAAAATACTTAAATTGCCTTTAGGCAAAGCATAAAGTGTTTTTATCACACTAAAACTTAAAATTTCTTCTTCAAGCAAAGTATGTCATGAGGGAATCTATTTTTTGTTTGTGTGTCTGTTAGCACAATACTTGAATTTTCACATGAATAATTGAAACAATATTGTCTCATCATCTACTTCAAATAATGTTTAAAAGTTTGTTATAATTTTAGTAAGTCAAGAGTATTAGAATTCATTATTTCAACTACTAATAACTAAGAAAAAACTAAGAAAAAAATTTATTTTATTTTAGATTTTTTAAACAAGAAAATATTTAAACACACTTAAAGTCTTAAAGTGAATTATTTTTTACAAATTTTATGCATTTGTTTTCAGTGTACCTTATTTTGTATAATTTAAAATATTAGTTTCGGGGCGCCTGGGTGGCGCAGTCGGTTAAGCGTCCGACTTCAGCCAGGTCACGATCTCGCGGTCCAGGAGTTTGAGCCCCGCGTCGGGCTCTAGGCTGATGGCTCAGAGCCTGGAGCCTACTTCCGATTCTGTGTCTCCCTCTCTCTCTGCCCTTCCCCCATTCATGCTCTGTCTCTCTCTGTCCCAAAAATAAATAAACGTTGAAAAAAAAATTAAATAAAATAAAATATTAGTTTCTATTAGCCAGATGCTAGTCAAAATTTCCTTACAAACATTAATTATAACTGGTAAGTACTAGTAGTTTCATTTTTACGGAGAAGAGGTAATTTTTCCAGACTAAACCATTAATAAGAGGCAGAGGAGGGTTTTAACCTATTGATTTTACATATTTACTCAGTCTTCAGACTTTTAAATTGATTGGGTAGATTATTTCTATAACTTTCAAATGTATACTGTTTTTTAGTAATATGATAGTATTATTTTTATTTTCTTGACAAAACATTTAAATGTTAAACTGACAGAATTGTTCTAGTTATAAAAATGAGTCCAAAACTTCATTATTATATAGTTAATCTTGACCAGTCTGAAACAATAATTTGAGATCATGTGTGAAAGAAGTAATGCAGTGACCTAGAAAAAGAAAAATAAAATGCATGAATTGAAGTCAGAACAATTGATTCTGTGAATCAATTGTATTAGCCCAGGATAACATTTTATGTTATTAAATATGATATTATCGTACATGCTTCATTATACGCATTGTTCTGGTAGCAGTAAATCTCCTTCTGTTCTCTGTCCGTATGCCCATACAGTTGCATACATTCTCGCTTTTGAGCCCTTGGTAAACATTTTAGAAACTCATCCTGCAAACAATAGCTTGAAATCATAAATGTTTTTGATTTCCAAGTGACAGGCTTTGTTGAGAGAGAAAAGGTTTTACTTGGAATTTCCAAAGCTGAGGTTTTGCATATTAAAAGCAAGGCTGGTAGAACTAATGGGAGGAACTAGACTAGAGAGGAATGATAATTCAATATCAACTTTCCTATTCAAAACAAACAAATAAACAAACAAACAAAGGCCTAATCTGGAGGATTCTGAGAAAAGCCCATATAGCTGCCTTGATTCCATGGACAGCCATGAAGCTCTATAACCACCAGTTTACTGGATGGTTAAGAGTAACAACCTGGAAGGGACAGAGACCCACTCACAGGAGGAAGAGTGTCTCAGCCTTTCATGGAATGGAAAAAAAAAAAAAATCTCTCCATGGACATTGTACTCCCCAGGAGGTTGAGGACTATAACTCTGCTTTCCTCATTCCCTATCCTCTCTCTACCTGGACTAGGAGTAGGGGCTGATTCTTTTGCTCTGGAATTAGGGGTGACTGGTCTAGTTGTGGGTGGCTTTGTTTAGAATGTACCAGGATTTAACTCCTCTTTACTTCAAGCTTTGAGCTTCTAGCACAACAGGACAGGAGAAAAACTCTTGTTCAATATTGTGTTATGAAAATTTACTAAGATCATTTAGAAATAATTATATTTTTATAATATGCTCTTATTTTTATTTTATTTTATTTTATTTTATTTTATTTTATTTTATTTTATTTTATTTTTTAATGTTTATTCTTGAGAGAGAGAGAGAAAGAGACATGAGCAGGGGAGGAGCAGAGAGAGAGGAAGACACAGAACCCAAAGCAGGCTCCAGGCTCTGAGCTGACAGCACATGGGGCTTGACTTGGGAACCACGAGATCATGACCTGAGCCAAAGCTGGACACTTAGCTGACTGAGCCACCCAGGTGCTCCTAAAATATGCTTTTAGAATATTCAGCAATAATTTTGCAAAGATTGCAATGATGGGTTGAGAACATTAAAAATTACTTATAATTTTGCTTATTGACATTTCAGCAATGATAAAATGAGTTTTCTTTCCAAAGGGGAAAAGAACACATTCAGTAATTTTCTGTCACATGGATTCAGATGTGTACAAATTTTATACAACATAAAAAGCTTATGAAATTTGCTATCTGGAATACAAGACCTAGATGTCAAAATTGAGAAATAATGGTCATGTAATTATACATCTCATTTATATTTGCTTCAGGATAAATCTGCAAATTCCCTCTTTTATAAATAGAGCTGTTATGTTAGGCATTATTTTCACAGAGCCTAATCAGAAGAATAGTTTATATGAATATTAGAAGAGTTGTGGTGGAAAATAGTCAAGAGCAATTAAACTAGAGAGACAACTTCAAACTGTGTTAGGAGTTCTAACAAAAGAAAGATTCCAATTCCGACTTGGAAATACTTCTGTTAAAAAACAAGACAACAAGGCCAGAATGGAGTCACTTATCCTAAGCTCATGTCACCAAACAAAGAATTAATTATATTTCAGCTCTCCCAGAAATGGAATCTTAAAGCAGTCAATAAGCCATCACCTTACCAACACTAGCTGGGTAATTTGTCTGATAGACCCCTGCTATCCACCCCCCAAAACTCCCAAATAACCTTGCAATAACTGACCCACTTTTTCACTTAGTGTAACTTCCTTGTTCCCACTATCTTCTGGTTATAAGTTCCTTCCTTCCTTCCTTCCTTCCTTCCTTCCTTCCTTCCTTCCTTCCTTCCTTCCTTCCTTTTCTCTTTCTTTTCTTTTCTTTCTCCCTCCTTTCTTTTTCTCTTTCTTTCTTTCTTTCTTTTTCTCTTTCTTTTTCTTTTCTTTCTTTTCTTTCTTCCTTCCTTCCCTTCCTTCCTTCCTTCCTTCCTTCCTTCCTTCCTTCCTTCCTTCCTTCCTTCCTTCCTTTCCAGTATAGCTGACATACAATGTAAGCTTAGTTTCAGGTGTACAACATTGATTTGACAAGTTTATATATTATGCAATGCTCACCACAACTATAGCTACATTTGGCCTGATATATCACTATTACACTATCATTGGCTATATTCCCTGTGCTATGCTTTTTATTCTCATGACTTATTCATTCCATAATTTCCATTCTCCTTCACCCATTCTAAACAGCTCCTCAGAGCTCATTGCTATCTGTTAGATTGGATGCTGCCTGATTCAAATTGATTTTTGCTCAAATAAACTCTTAAAATTTTTAATATGCCTCAGTTTATCTTTTAACACCTCACATTCCAAAATATGAAACAAGAAAGAAAATATTATTGAAGGCAAGAAAACTATGTAATAGATATTATACTTTTAACTATTTGTATTAATTTCAAAAGTTTGAATGAACCAGTTAATTACTTTAGACTCACACTTAAATTATAGATAAGCCTTTATTTTTCCTCTTTACAAGAAAGTTATGTTGTTGCTATTATTTGAAAAATAACAACTTTAAAAAATCTAGTAGGATTGTTCTGGAAATATGGGACAGTACATTTCTTTCAGTTTTCTTCTTTAACTTAGATGCTGCTTCTTTTATTGTTCATTATTCTTTATTCTATGTACCATTGAATAATTTGACTTTAGAATTATAATTTACTCCAATACAGGAAAAGAGTTCTTTTCCTATAATGTCTATATTGAAGGAAGTAACATTTGGCCAAGACTTAGAAATAATAAATAAGTGAGAAGAAATTACAAACAAAGGTAATGGTATAGAAAAAGAGTGTAATTTAAGGTAGGGAGTAAGTGCTGATGAATAAAATAGAGATGTTCTAAGCTAAATTTTTTACACCATGTGTCCAATGTGATAGGAATATTAATGAAAGATATGCATAACATGTTAAAGTTAGTCTGAGTGATAGAAATAAAAATTAAATTATTTTATTTTATTTTTTAAAGTTTATTAATTCTGAGAGAGAGAGGGCGTGTGCACACAGGGGGAGGGGTAGAGAGAGAGGGAGAAAGAGAGAATCCCAAGCAGGCTCAACACTGTCACTGCAGAGCCCTGTGTGGGGCTCAAACTCACCAACTGTGAGATCATGGCCTGACCCAAAATCAAGAGTTGGATGCTTAACCGGCTGAAATGCCCAAGAGCCACCAAATTAAATAATTTTAAATTGTCTGTATTTCCTAAATTTTATACAATTTTCCTTCTTTTAAAATTAGCCATAGTTTTCTAATTTTTAGGTTATGATACTTAAATAACAAAGTAAAATTATTAGAAATAGTATATGTCATTATAGTTTTACAGAAATCATTTAATAGCATGAGAGCAAGGCATTTTTCTCACTTTTAGTTCAGAAATTAGTGGAGAAACACCATTTCCTTCTTAGTCAAATTATAAATAAATTCTTCCAATTTAAATCCTCAATTCATTGAATGTTAATTAATTTGGGTGTGTATGGTTGTATACCATTGTTCTTGAAGAGAAATCTGTAATTAACAACGTTTTTAATCCTGGGTTCAAATGCTAAGTTTTTTGCCTAATATTTTTATAGTATTTCTCATTTTTAACATTATGCACTAAACAGAATGACGAATCCCTGAATTTCCTTCTGCTTCACATCACATTCTGCTTCTCACATAAGGGGTGCAGTTTACTTGTGGTCTCCTTCCACCTTAGCTGGCCTCATGACTAGCTGTGTCCCATAGAAGGCAGTGGACTTCTCAGTTGAGGTTGAGAAAGAAAGGCAGTTTTCACTCTCTTCTCTTGGAATCCAGCTTCCATGGTGTGAGAAGCCTACACCAGGCTGACAGCTCATGTGATGAGGCCATGTACAAAAGGAAAAGTCCTAAAACCACATGGAGGAGAACCAAGAAACTCAGCCAACAGTGAGACCAAGGTCCCAGACTAACAACCCCAGTTGAGCCATTCTCGGCAGAGCCCAGTTTTTCAAACTATTCAAGCTAACATACTGGACATGTGAGTGACTAAGCCATTTTGGATGTTCTAGCAGGCTCTAAGGGTATGCAACCTGATCTATCACACTGAAGGTCCCCATACTTTGAAGGGCCTTGTGCTTGGCTTACTGTCCAGCAGTCACCAACTTGAAATATTTAATAATTTATGAACAAAGCCTCACATTTTCATTTTGTACTGACCTCACAAATCATATAGCTTGCTTTAGAATGATAGGTGGCTAAAGGAATAGAGGGATTTCTACAACCAGATATTAGCCAATGAAGTATTTGACAAAGATTTTAAAGATTTTATAACTGTAATCAATGTATGTTCCTTAGTTGATATATTAAATACTGAATAATGGATGAGATGCCACTTGATAAAATTGAAAGTTGGACAGTTTTAGAATGTATATTTTAATAAAGAACTAGCTCACAATAAAAAACAAAAAAGCAAGTATTTACATAAAAATATGTTTCAATGGAAAAGGAATTCAAATTTTCTAGAATAGATTAAAATGATGCTAGGGGTACCTCGGTGGCCCAGTTGGTTGAGCTTATGACTCATGATCTTAGCTTGGGTCTTGATCTTGGGTTGTGAACTCCACATTGGGCACGAAGCCTACTTAAAAAAATGATGTTGGGGGCACCTGGGTGGCTCAGTGAATTAAGCATCCGACTCTTGTTTTCAGCTCAGGTCATGATTGCAGTCATAATATTGAGCCCTGTGTCAGGCTCTGTGCTGAGCGTGGAACCTGCTTGGGATGCTCTGTCTCCCTCTCCCTCTGCCTCTCCACTGTTTTCTCTCTCTCTCTTTCTGTCAAAAATAAATAAACATAAAAAAATTTTAGAGAGAGACAGAGTGTGAGCAGGGGAGAGGCAGAGAGAGAGGAGATGCAGAATCCGAAGCAGGCTCCATCCAGGCTCTGAGCTGTCAGCACAGAGCCTGGTGTGGGGCCTGAACTCACAAACCATGAGATCATGACTTGAGCTGAGGTTGGACACTTAACTGACTGAGCCACCCGAATGCCCCAAACATTTTTTTTTAAATGATGCTATAGAGGGGTGCATGGATGGTTCAGTTAGGAGAGGATGCAACTCTTGATCTCAGAGTTGTGAGTTGGAACTCCACATTGGGCATGGAGCCTAGTTTAAATTAAAAAAAAATAATAAGGGGTGCCTGGGTGGCTCAGTTGGTTGAGTGTCTGACTTTGGCTCAGGTCATGATCTCCCAGTCTGTGAGTTTGAGCCCCGCGTCAGGCTCTGTGCTGACAGCTCAGAGCCTGGAGCCTGCTCCGATTCTGTCTCCCTCTCTCTGCCCCTCCCCCACTCATGCTCTGTCTCTCATTCTCTCTCTCAAAAATAAATAAACATTACAAAATTTTTTAAATAAAAAGAAGAAGAAGAAGAAGAAGAAGAAGAAGAAGAAGAAGAAGAAGAAGAAAATTAAGAAAATTATGCTATATAGCAAAAATTTTTATTGTTATATTTTTTAGGAATTAAAAAAATATCAAGTCCTTAGTTTGAAATGCCCTAAAATTCTATGCTTTGATTTACCTGGGCTGAATTTTTGTGTTTGATCTGAAACAAAGATCTAATTTTATTTTTATTCATGTGAATAGCCAATTATTCTAGCACCATTAAGTCACCTCTTCACTGGTTTATAATTCCAGATCACTTATATACTATCATGTAATATTTATGGGTCTGTTTCTATGTACTTTATTCTGGTCTGTTGTTTATCCATTCAAGCATCAACACCACGTTGGTTTTTGGTTTTGTTTTTTTCATTTTTTTATTTTAAGTAGGCTCCATGCCTAACATGGGGCTTGAACTCACAACCCTGAGAGCAAGAGTTGCCTGCTTTACTGACTGAGCCAGTCAGGCACCCCAATACCACACTGTTTTAATTAATTACTATAGATCTATATTGAGTCTTTATATCTTTAAGGGAAACTGCTCTCTTCTCATTCTTTTACTCATCTCTTTTCCTTTTTTTATTCTTCTCCTTTTTCTCCTTCTATATCTCTTTTATCTTTTCTTTCCCTCTTATTTACTCTTCTTTTAAAAAATTTGTCCTTTTACTTTTTCTTTCCCTCTTATTTACTCTGCTTTTTAAAAAAGTCATCCTGTCTGGAGTAGAATAATTTTGTTAATTACATGAAAAACAGTTTTATCAATTCTGTTGTTCTTTATCTTTCTTTTCTCTTTTTCTGGAAGTCTTTTTTATTTTTGCTTGTATATTAGACTTTCTCTACTTAAACACTTTCTTATATATTCAGCATTATCTATCTTTTAATTAACTAATTAGTTCTTGTCTCTGTGTCTAAGCTTACTGCTTAACAATAAATCGAGTTTTAAAATGCAATTTCTGTATTTTTCACTTAAGAATTTTTCTTTTTTTCAAATCTGCTCTTTTCTGTTTATAATTCTTGTTCTTTCATTATGTTTTATATTTCTTCTTTTATTATTTTACATTAATGGAATGAAATGTCCCTTTCATAGAGATCCCAATTGTATTTTGCTAGCGTCCTCTGAACTAAGATACTTCTTACTCCTTATCAGGAATGAAACCAAAACTCATAGTGGTTGGGGTCTATATCGAGGTTCCATACTTTTCTGACCCTCCTGGGATACCTGTCACTTTCCATACTGTATTTGATTTCTCTATTTATTTTCAGTACCTGGACTAATAGATTAGTAAACACAAGTATTTACATATTTATTAATTTTCTAGTGATACTTTGAATATAATTATTTGGATTTCTGACTATACCCACAGAGGCCAGAAAAAGATCCCATTTAACCTCTCCAATCTCAGCCTTGGTTAAGCTCTTCTCCTGATGGAATCACTATAGGGATTATAGGATGCACTGAAGCCAAGATCAAGGTCTCTAGTGTTATGATGACACCTCAACGTCTTCAAAATATATTAATGTTAGAAAAATACCACTTAGGACACAATTTTAATTGATGAAAGTTACAAACCATTTTCACGAATAATTTGTGAAATATTTTACTACTTGAGTTGCCCTCTATATGTTAAATACCAAACATCTTCGTTACATAAACTAATTATGTATGTATGATAAAATAGGCAAGTAAATATCCACAGTAGAGGCTGCTTATGGGAATTCAGATAATTACAGTAATTCCACAAGATAATTTAGTCTTTTCCAAATGAAAGTAAACATTGCAATTTTGTTTTTGATAAGAAAACACATATCAAAATATGTGCAATTATCAAAATATTGAAAGTCATGCTTTCATTCCTCTTAACTGTATGTTTCCCTATGGCTTCAATTTAACACATTTTTTAAAACGTGACAATAAATTTTCATGTTAGATTAATTAATGTAAATTAAGAAATGTGAGACTAAACACAAAAACGTGTAAAATTCTTGTGAAAAATGGTATTGTTACTTAGAAGATATCTGTAAAGTTGAAAATATTTTGGATATTAGTTTATTTTCTGTAGATATATTAGTGTAAAGTACATAAAGAGGCTATTAGTAGATTCCTCATTAATTCAAATACTACTCTAACAATATTGGTTCATTTTCTTCTTGTTCTTAATATTTCTGGGGACAATTACTTTTTATTAATACTATTATATAATGTTTCCTCAGTTGTGATGTAAATGAAATCTTTCTGCAATGTTATTATATTGAAAATCATTGTCTTAAATGAGCCTGAATCAAACCATGGGAAATAATGTTATTAGAAATGCCCTCTTAGGAAAAGGAAAATTATTTGTAAAAGCTGTCAGAAATAATGTAAAAACAGCTTCAAAAACAATATGTAAAATCTCCATGTGTAAATGAAAAGATGCTAACATCAAAGTTAGGAAACACTACTTGAATAGGAAATTCCAGTTCTAAGAAATCTCTAGCAGTGGAGAAATTAAGAACACACACCCACACACACCCACACCCCTCCACCCCTCCCCACACACATTTAGCAGATGTTTTGTGGTAGGGTAAATTGTGTTTCCAGAAAAAAATAGAATCTCATTTTAAATATAATAATAAAATGACAATTCAGCAAATTAGACTTTGTCTTTGAAGTCTTTGGTTCATTTGAAGAAATATCAAAATAACAGATTTATAGAAAATGATATATGAGAAAATTCTTGCAAAATTGATTCCGTTGAACAAAGTTGGAAATAGGAAAGGTCATCTTATGCTTTTAGCCAAAATACATGTTAGAGCATAGAGTTTAAAAACATAGTAAACAAAGTCATCTTTTCTTGGTGGTTGTCAAATTCTAACTCTATTGAGATTTACCAGCAGTGGGACTTTAGGAGAGGTGAGAGAAGGCAGTGTTTAAAGCAATAATGGCTGATACTTTTCTAAAGAAGTAATTCAGAATAGATGCAAATAAAGCACATTTAGATCCTTATGTTAACATTAATGAAAACCAAATTCCAAGACAAATCTTAAGACTAGTTAGGATAAAAGGCACATAATCTTTAAAAGAGCAACAGAAAGACATACAGATAACTCTGTGACAGAAATTATGAAAACCAGCACGTAATGCAACATTTTACTAGTGCTAAGAAAAAAAAAGTCCAACCTAGAATCCTATACCAATAAAAAAAAACCCAAAATTTAAGGCAAAGTAATTTTTTGTTCCTAGAAAAAGAGAACCCAAAAGAAATTTTCATCAGCAGACCCCTATATATATATATATATATATATATATATATATATATATACACATAATATACGTACATACTGAAATAAGTTGCTTTCCCTCCTTTCTTAAGTAAGCCCAGTTTATATTATATGATTTAGTCTAATAAACTTTGGATCTGTGAATTTAGTCTAAACAGTCTTCTCATCTGTGAGGCTGCACTAAGAATTTCTTCATTTACCACAGGATAACATTTATTTCATTCTCTGTGATCTATCTTTTCATACACTAACAAGTATTTCTTTGTTTGCAGCATATTAATTTGTCATAATCTGACTCTTCATTCAGGATAAACTTGTGGTAAGCAATAGTGTAAAACAATTAATTTGAAATCTGTGGTAAGGGATATTGTCATATTCATCTTTGTATGTCTAGCAGTTAGTACAGTATCTAATGAATAGTATTATTCTCTATTTGATAAATATGTAGATGATGGAATGAATTAATGACTTTTTAGTAGAGGCTGGAGGTAGAAAATAATAAAAAACAGCCTATCTTCAAAGTGGTTATAACCTAATTAAGATGAAAGACTTTTGCACATTAAATTGTTTAGCATATTTTTAGGCTCTAAATGACAGTGATAAAATGTGTAAAATAGAAAATAAGTCCTTTGGGATTCAGGGAAAAATACTGTAGGAAAGGAAGAAACTAGTTGGTTGGTCTTAGTAAAATCTTACCAATTTTATGCATTCTAAATTCAGCTTTCTTCTGAGTGATATAGGAAATTAAGAAATTTTTGGACATCTTCCCTGTGCTTAAGGCATTCACAACTTTCTATACACAGCAAATAGTTAGCCTTTGAGTGGATTTGTCTTTTTTTGCCTACCTAACATGCTGTCCTTCTGGTAATGACACCCCAAATTTTCTTAAGAAATAAATTAATCTCATGGAGCACTGGCTTTGACACATTGTGAACATGAGCACTTTACTTAATACTCTAGCTTTCTGAGAAGTTAGATTTCACACTTATGGGCTCAAAGAGTATAAACACAGCAAGGATAATGGAAGAAATCAAACTCGTGGCTATTCACAGAACTTCACAAGTCTCTCTGGTTTCCTCACCAGTGACTACGCTCTTGCCAAGGCAATTGCATCCTCCTTGTCTCTACCTACATGGTCACAGGAAGCCATGGGAGGCAGCCGACCAATCCTTTTAAATCACCCTGAATCTCCAGCAATTTTATGATTGTTAGATACTGACTTTAATAAATGTCACCCAGATCTAGTACCTAGATTCTTTTTCCAATGCTAGTCGTGGATATTTCTGAGACATAAAAAAATACATTTCCTTTTTATATTAAGCTTATGTGTTTAGAGCTTCTGTTGCTTGAAACCAAAAGAATCCTAATGCAAATACAGTAACGATGGTATGCCAGTGCAAGGACCTTCCTTCTTGAACTTCTGCCCTGACATCTTTCTGTTTTTGTATAGCAATAGAAAATCACTTGCATTGCCCAGACATACATAGATTGGGTACTTCACATAATTATAACCTTTCTGATAAAATTTTGTGTGAAGATCCAGCACAGAGATCATAGTTATGTTTTCTCCAGAGGTTTCGATGATGGTATATATTTCCATCTCCTCACCTCCTGCATGCAAATTTCATCATTTCTTTCTGTACCAACACTTTACCTTTAAGTGCCATCTTTGCACATATAATACTACATTGCAATTATTTCTTAATATCCGCTCACTCCCATGATTGAGAACTTCTTGAGGTTATAATTCTGTCTCATTCACTTTTGTATCAACCAGTATCTAAAATGGTAAAAGTGAAGTGAAAGTAAAATACATATTGAATGCATAAAAATATCAGAAAGGAAGAAAAAATAAACTAAACACAGCAATGCATTGGGCATAACTACGCCAAAAGTATTTTCTCAAGTAAAGAACTGCGCGTTGAGGGACTATTTCTTTTTTATTGTTTTGGGTTTTCCCTCATCAGATTATATATAATGAAATCTGAAAATCTAGAGGCACTTTAAAGCATTCCTACATCAAAAATGTTCTTTATTTCATGAGGGTATTAAAACAAAATGCATGCTTTGTCAAGTATCTATTCTAAGCTATCACGTTATTTCTTCTTAGAAATTTACACAAGAGGATCAAAAAATAAAGTGAACATACAGTGGGGAAAAATACACAATAACAAGGTCATAAGCAAATAATCAAATAGACTATATTCAAAGCTGAAAACTGTGACTTTGTTTAAAATCTGAGTGAAGTAGTCTGCATGCCTGGCCATAGTAATTAATATGCCACATTATATAACAACAACAACACATCCTAATAACAAACAAATAAATAAACAAAAAACAATAAATACAAAATCCAAATTTTTTGATAAATATATGTAATTATCTTGTATTTACACATATGTAAATATATGTAATTATCTTACATAAATATATGTAAATGTATGTAATTATCTGCTAACTTTAATAGCTTTAAATTGACCAGAGTATCTGGCTGTGAGGTCTCATGTTACCTACTAAATGAATGTACTAGGAGTCATTCTCATAAAGGAACAAGAATGTGTTATACTTGGGTCATGATATCAAAAGGTTGGAAACCATATGAGTAATCTGGATCTTTCTCTTATGCCAACAAGTATGGAAATTAATTTTTTAATTAATTAATTATTATTTTTTAAACGTTTATTTTTGAGAGAGACTGAGTGCGAGTAAGGGAGGGGCAGAGAGAGAGGGAGACACAGATTCTGAAGCAGGCTCCAGGCTCTGAGCTGTCAGCACAGAGCCTGATGCAGGGCTCAAACCCACAAACTGTGAGATCATGACCTGAGTCGAAGTCAGAGGCTTAAATGAGCCACCCAGATGCCCCAACAAGTATGAGAATTTAAACTGTACTTTTTGTGAAACAACTTTTTGGTCATCTACTGTAATATGCTATATTAAAGGAGAATTTCTTAATGGAAAATGAAAAATTCTAGCTATTTTACTGCAAACAGGAAAGGGTATGTTGAACTGAAATACTCATAAAATAAAAATATTTTTTGCTAACCTCCAATGGGATAGCATTATTAGTCTGTTTGGGCTGCTCTAAAAAAATACTGCGAATTGGATAGCTTAAACAGCAGAAATTTATTTCTTCTAATTCTGATGGCTGGGAAGTTCAAGATCAAGATGCCATCTCACTTGGTTTCTGGTGAGGGCTCTTTTCCTGGTTTGTAGACCACCTTCTTGCTATTTACTCACAGCCCTCCTCTGGTGCTTGCATGCATATAAAGACATAGGAGAAAGAGAGAGAGAGAAAGAGTGTGAGGGAGAGAGAGAGAGAGAGAGAGAGAGAGAGATCTTTTTATAAAGCTACTAATCCCATCATGAGATTACCATCCTTGTGATCTAATCTAACCCTAACTATCTTGCAAAGGCCAAGTCTCCAAATACAATCCCATTGGGGGATAGGGCTACAACATATGAATTTTGAAGGTACATGACCATTTAGTCTATAACAGAAAGCTATTGATAATTTATTTCATTAATTTTACAACCAAACAGGAATTATGTTACTTCTTTTTTTTTCATAGCACTTCAGGAAGATTTAACCTGAAAGTGGCAACTTAGTTTTGTTCACTGCTATATCCTCAGCACCTGTAATGATGTATGGACAAGGTAAATGCCCATTAAATTCTTGCTGAGTGAATGGATGAGTGAAGGAAAAAATTAAACTTCACAATGATGTGTAAGTGCAGATAATGAACTGGGAAAGTTCATACTTCCCTTGAATTAAATAAGAACTCCCAAAGAAAGAGTTCTATCTCACATTGTACATACATTTTATACTGGCTGTTTGTATAGCAATGTAAGTGGGGTTTTTCTGATGGAGAAGACAGAATCAAGTCAAGAAAACAGAAACCACTTTTGGATTTCAAACAGAGAGAACTTAACACAGAATTTTTATTTATATTTATACAGGTGAAAGTAGAGGTGTGAAGCCAAAAAAAATAAATAAATAAATAAAAAATAAATAAGACAATCCAGAAATTTGGAACACAAGAAACTGTCACCATCAGTGGACTGGAAGGACAAAGCAAGAAAGCTATATTACTGGATTCCAGAAGCCAGTGCCACCTAGTACAAGTTGGAAGTACAGTAAGACCTCAATCCATGCTGGATGGGATTTTTGGTGGGTAATGGCCACAGTGAAACCTCAGCCTCTGCTGGACATGCCAGTACAGGTAGACAGTTATGGAAAGAGATCGTGGGGTAAAATTCCCTGAATTCTCACTTCATCCCCTCTCCAACCCTCTTGCTGTACATACTAGCACACTAGCTGAAGTCAGTGGGCAAGGGGTTCTGGGAAATGTAGTTTCCTCTGACACAGAACAGAAGGAGGAAAGGAAAAATAGAACTGAGAACATGCAAATGTCATGTACTGTGATTTTAAAGAGAATAGTGTTCATATTTAATTCTTTATATTGACATATTCCATTTAAAGACAGAATCCGATGTTATATTTTCTCTGATTTCATTTAAAAGTATGTTCATAAAATGTAAAAAACAAATTCTTTGGATCATTGATATACTTTTTATTGAAGATGATATTATAAGCCAAGTGTTTGATAGACGAAAAACAGTGTCAGGTACTACATTTTTAACAATTATAATCTATTTTTCTTGCTGTTTAGACTAACTCAAAGCAACAAAGACAGTATGTCATGGCACAAAAGTCATATGATTTAATATTTAACGTTTATTTATTTTTGGGACAGAGAGACAGAGCATGAACGGGGGAGGAGCAGAGAGAGAGGGAGACACAGAATCGGAAACAGGCTCCAGGCTCTGAGCCATCAGCCCAGAGCCCGACGCGGGGCTCGAACTCACGGACCGTGAGATCGTGACCTGGCTGAAGTCGGACGCTTAACCGACTGCGCCACCCAGGCGCCCCTGATTTAATATTTAAATATAGTGAGAATGCTTTAACCTGAAGTACCTATTTTCTAGGTTTTAAAGACATTTATTTTTTGTCACATTTGTTTCAGATTTGTCCTTTAAAAAAAAGAAAGAAAAAGAGATACAACTAAGGGTCCATTTTCCCACCTACCCCCGGTACATCCCTTTCTGGAGGCACATACTCCATCACATGGATTTATACTATTGTTTATTCTGATTTTAAATTTACATAAATTATACCAAGTGCAAGCCTTTAGTACCTGCATTTTTTCCTTAATATATTTAGATATACATCCATCTTGATATGTTTAAAACTTGTTCATTTTTTCATTTAAATTGTGTGTAATATGCTTTGGTATTGCTTTATAGAAGTTTATATATCTAGATTCTAATCTTTGGTTGGTCATTCTGCAAATATCTCCTCCCTCCAGCCTGCATTATGGTTTTGGCTAAAAAGTTTTAATGGAAAAAGGAAAACAACCTTCTTTTTA
The DNA here is from genome assembly GCF_018350175.1 of Felis catus. NCBI lineage: Eukaryota > Metazoa > Chordata > Mammalia > Carnivora > Felidae > Felis > Felis catus. The sequence goes on along the minus strand of NC_058375.1, from coordinate 175,229,674 downwards.
CATATTATTTTATCTATATTTAGGAAGAGAGAAAAACTCCAGAATAGTAGATAATGCTTGTAAAACTTTTTTTATAAGCTAAATCAGTGATTTTGCATGTATACATTTTCCCATTCATAGACATGGCACAATGAAAAACCCTGGAAAAATGCTTTAATTTGCATATATTTCACATTTTCTTTTTTAGTACTTGATTAATGACTACAAAAAAAAGCTGAACTCATTTTATGTAGCGAACATTTGTAAAGAGAAAAGACAAAAGAAATTCCGAAAAAGAAGTACCTTAAAATGAAGATTCCGAGAGTAAACCAGTTCTTTAAAAAAGCTTTTGTTTCTTCTCTGTGGTATTTATAGTTAGGAGTTAAGTATGTGCATTTTATTATTCATCTGCTCATTCATTCAATCTTTTTATTTGCTTAATTACTTAGTGAAATTTATCAATGAGAGTTGAGATTCAAGGTGAAAACTTATTTTGATTTAAGTGGAGAGGAATATGTTTTATAGCTGAATGGAAAAGAACAACTTGTAACTTTGTAGCTGTTTGCACCCATTTTCTTTTGGAGGTCGTTGGATTTTTTCCCCCTTGATTCTAGAGTCAGTTCTATTCTCTTTCTTATGGAATTTGGTGATTATCATATTAAATATTGACAAAAGTCATATCAAAACTGTCATTTATATTCTGGCAAACTGTGACATTAATCATAGCTTTTTTTTTTTTTTTTTTTTTGAGAGACAGTGAGAGAGAGAGAGCATGCCTGTGCGTGAGTGAGTGGGGGGGGGGAGGGGGGAGTGTCAGGAAGACAGACTCTTAAGCAGGCTCCATGCCCAGCATGGAGCCGGATGTGGGGCTCCATCTCACCACTGTGAGATCATGACCTGAGCCAAAATCAAGAGTTGGATGCTTAACTGACTGACCCACTCTGGTACACCACTAATCATACTTCTTATATAGATTTCTAAGGATAGATTTCAAGAAATCACCTAGTGAAGGCTCATGTGCCTGGATTATATTTATATCCATATAATTCTCCTTCACATCATTCTGTATTCATTTTCTTCAAATGGTTTGTGAGTCCAAGATGACTTCTCACTCACTAATTCATTCACTCATTCATTCACTCATACATATTTGTTTATTATCTTGTTCCTTAATTAAAATCTAAGGTACATGAGAAAGAAACTTTGTGTATTTTGTTCAGTGTTCCCAAGGCACAGAACAGTATGTGACTTGTAAACTGTATCCTGTTTATATTTATTGAATGAATACTTGCTGCATAATTAGAGCAACTAATGCCAGACAGTTAAATGACTTCCCCAAATAACATGGTCTATTAAAGTTTGGGAGAACACCATGGCTCTAGTCTCAAATAAGCTAGTTACTACCACTTCATACATATGATTTTAATCTAATACCAGATATATAATATTTTAGAAACTCAGAGTTGGTACTTTATTGTAATAATAAATATATCTATTTACCTGAATTGATGATAATATAAACAGAAATGTTAATAATCTTTGTGAGGTTAATTGACTCAGATATAAAATCTATCTTTGAAAAAACAGAGTTGTGTATTTATACTCAAACTTTTGAGAACTTGGCTTTAACAAGAAATAAATAATATAAAGTTTAATAATTAAGATTCTTTTTTTTTTTGCAGTTTGACAAAAATAAATGTTTATCTTTCTTAGTGGTAATATTTATCACTTTAGGAACACATTACTAAGTCATGATAGGTCCCTTCTAGAAAATATTAGACTATGCATATCTGTGAAGTTTAAATAGACTGACTTTAAAATGAATTATCATATATTTCCACTTATAAAATTGTAACAGATGTCTATCACTTAGCAAAATACACAATCATCTCTCTACATACCTGTGAGTTAATATATTGTATTGTATATAACATATTATTTTGTATATCAGAATTCAACCAGAAAATCAGAATTAATAGGATATACATGGATTCATTATAAGAAATTGCTTATGTATTTACAGGGGCTAATGAAACAAGTACAAAGTCTGCAGGGCAGACCTTCAGGAAAGAAGGTCATGAGCAGGCTGGAACCCCACAGACGCAGGTTGAAGCTCTTGTTCACAGGTAGGAATATCTTCTCCCTGGGGTAAGTCTCAGCCTGCCTTTCATGGCCTTCCAACTGATTAAGCCAGGCCTACCTAGGATAATCTCCCTTACCTATACAGATTGATTGAAAACTTTAATTGTGTCTGTAAAATCCCTTCACAGCAACATTCAGATTACAGTTAGATAGAATAATAGAGGATTGTAGCCCAGCCAAGCTGATAAATCATAAAGCTATTTTACTATATATTATTATATTTTATGCTATATATTATATTTAATATATCAGAGATCTCTGTATCCTGTCACAAAACACTCCATTTGTCATTTATTTCACTACAACTACTACTGTGATTTCTACCAATAATTTGAATGGTTTTTGGGCGAGACACTTCATTTTCCTACCATATATGTCTTTGTACATTTCTCCTTTCTTATATATGCATTTGCACACATAAAGTTTTGGTTTGTGGTTTGATTTTTAAAATTTCATTCCTTCTAATGTGATTTCATTTATTATTTATTTTTCCCTGCTACCTCATTATTTAGGATTTCCATTATCTTAGTGGTTAAAATTCCTTAACTGGTTCTCATAGATAAGTAGCAATCTACATAATATGAAAAAACAAACAACTAGATACAACCTTATTTCTTCTATTTCTTCTACAGCCTATTTTGCCCACCTCCCCCTATACTCTCCAGTCTAATAATATAAAAAAAATTTTTTTTCCAACGTTTTTTATTTATTTTTGGGACAGAGAGAGACAGAGCATGAACGGGGGAGGGGCAGAGAGAGAGGGAGACACAAAATCGGAAACAGGCTCCAGGCTCCGAGCCATCAGCCCAGAGCCTGACGCGGGGCTCGAACTCACGGACCGCGAGATCGTGACCTGGCTGAAGTCGGACGCTTAACCGACTGCGCCACCCAGGCGCCCCTCCAGTCTAATAATATAATGTTTGGGCTCTTCTCTTCCACCACATTGCCCTATTCTGTTGTGACATTCAGAATTACTTTGCCTTTTCCTTCTGTACTTCTAATTGTACTTCTAGATTTTATTAAGGCAGTTACAGATTTTAGTCTTCACAAGTTGTACAATTTCTCTTGGAACATATTCTTTCTGTGTTAAGATTTTTTTAATTAAAAACATATATTCCATATTTCTAGATAGTTATCTTTATCCATATATAGGGTTGTTACTAGCCCTTGCTTCCTTTTTATTTTATCTTGAATTCAATACCTTAATTATAACATTTTTCTTAATTATTTTTCTCAAAAGATGAATGTAGATGATAAACTCTCTGAATCCTTGGATATCCACGCATATCTTTCTCTCTGCCAGGAGAATAATACTTGCTCTTCTCAGGCATTCATCCTTTTTTCTTTTTAGTCTGAGTATTAACCCAATGCTTTCTAGCAGATAAGAAGTGGGATACATATGGTTCTTTCTAAGTGACTTGTTCCTTTCATCTAGAAGCTTGTAGTTCATAATTTTTTGAGTTCAACAATTTTTACTAGGGTGTACCTTGATATAAATCTTTTGTTTTCAATACTACTTGGCATTTGATGAGGAATTTTAGTCAACAAGCTTAACTGTTGATTTTGTGAGGAGAAAATTTCTTTTACTATTTGTTTAATCATTGCCTTTTCTCTACGTATTTTTTCCCTTCTGCAACTCTTATTTTTCAAATGTTATATAAGTTGCCTCCATCTGTCTTTAAAGTCTCTTATCTTCACTCACATTTCCATTTGTTAGTGCTTTTGTGGTGCGTTGTGAGCTCTCTCTTCCCCTAGATCTTCTATTTGAGGTTTCAACAGTGTCCGCACTCCAATTTATATGCTGATACTTTCAGTGTAAGGTTATCTATTATTTCCAAAAATCTTTTTTATTTTTTTAATTTTTTAAAATGTTTATTTTTGAGAGAGAGACAGAGAGAGGGAGAACACAAGTGGGGAAGAGGGACAGAGAGAGATGGAAACACAGAATCTAAAGCGGGCTCCAGGCTCTGAGCTGTCAGCAGAGTCCCACACGGAGCTCGAGCCCACCAACTGTGAGATCATGACCTCAGCTGAAGTCAGACGCTTAACCAACTTAAGCCACTCAGGTGCCCCTAGAAATCCTTTTTATATACATGCATCCTTTAAGTTTCTTCTTCTGAGAGTGTATTTCAATAAAGAAGTATATGACATGTTGGGCTGCCCTTCTTTGTACTGCATCCCATAGGTCAGTGGTTGCCTTGGGTCTTCTATTTCAGCTGCAGTTGCCAGAGTACTGTCACAGGTTGGGCTTCCCTGGAATGAAAATTTGTGTGTAGGACCCTTAGTACGGAGTGTTCTTTGAATCAACACTTAACAAAAAAAGAGAAAGGAAGCAGAATTGGGTGGAGGAAAAGTTGAGCCACAATTACAGTCCCAACCAAGACTTCTGTTTCAGGACAGACTCTCTGGAGTTGAGACAGCCCATTCTGAGTGGGGGTAAGGGAGCTGAATCTCTTGTGCTTTTACATTAATTAGTAATTGGGTGAAAGCTACTCCCAAGTAAAGGCATGACTTTCTGTTCGGCAAATTTCTCCAGCTGATGCAATGCCTCACCCTCGGACCACTGATCTCCCTTAACTTGTTTTATTATTTTACCATAATTACTTTAATTGTGAGCCTTGCATGCTATAATTTAACATGGTTGGAAGATTTATTTTTTCACTAATGCCACTCATGCATTGTCTGACTTGATTTATAGTTTAGCTAAAATAAATAGTGGCCCCTATGAATAAATGCATGAATCAATAAATGAATATAGAGAAGCTTAGATATTTTCAGGCTATCTTCACAGAGTCTTTGATCTTTCAAACTTTGTGTAAATTTTTTCTATTCTTCACAATGATCCTGGTACAAACAGATTAAAAAACTAAGGCTCATCTAATGGGTAGAACATCCAAGATTCAAATCCAAGTCTGTCTGGTTCCAAACTTACATGTTGTTTGTTTGTTAATTTTTATTTTCCTATAAACATCCCTTCTAAGTGGAAAATCACTGTCTGGAAAATATTGAACCTGGGCAGGACAGTTCTAAGAAAGATAGTTTCTCCTGTGAGCAGTTGAGTTCCTGTCCTATTGAAGATTAATTCCACAATTGGAGTAAGGAAGACAGGGACTTTCCTTTTATTTATAATATTTTAAGGTCTTTAATTCCTGTCCCTCCTTCTCAGCTGGGAAACATTCATTATCTTGCCCTTTAAAAATGTGTGTGCAGAAGAATTATTGGAAGAAATCTTTTGAGTCCTTTGCCCTTTGAGAGTCTCTCTCCATCATTCTCTTTACATAGTCACTAGGATCAGTATAGAACAGAATCCTGATGCTTTTGCAAAATTTATCATTAATAATACTAATATGTCTCATAAAAGACTTCACTAGCAGCCTGAAAGTACAGCCAACTTACCAATTAAAAAAATGTGTTAATATTTGCTACTTGTGAAAACATTGTCTTTAATTTAAAAAAATTGTCTTCAATTCCTTCAAAAGAGAAATTTTTCACCATAAATTATGTTTTGTTATATATTATATATTTGTTATTTTTTACATTACAGGAATTATATGTGATTTTGTTTTAGTACTTTTTGAAAAAAGTTTTATTGAGGCATAATTGACATAAACTGCATAAAGCTTACAAATTGATAAGCTTATGACATATGTATACAATTGTAATATCATCAATATAATAAACATATCTGTCATCTGCAGAAGTCTGTAAGCCTTTTTAATCTTTCCTTCTAGTTCTCACTTTTCCCTCATTTTCAGGAACCACTGAGCTGTTTTCTGTCACTCTAGATTAGTTTCATTTTTTAGAATGTAATATAAATGAAATCATATGTTACCTTTTTCTTCTGGGTTCTTTCAATCAGCCAACTTATTTTTTTAATGTTTATTTATTTTTGAGAGAAAGTGGGGGGAGGGGGAGGGGGGGAGCAGAGGATCCGAACTGAGCTCTGCACCGATGGCAGAGAGCCCAATGTGGGGCTTGAACTCACAAACCATGAGATCATGACCTGTGACTAAGTCAAACACTTAACCGACTGAGCCACTTAGGAGACCCTCAGCCCACTTATTTTGAGATCTGTTTGTGTTGTTATGTATGCCAATGGGCCATTTCTTTTAATAGCGTAGCATTCCATTATGTAGATATACCACAATTTGATTATTCGTTCAACTATTGGAATATTTATTTTTCAGCCTTTGGCTACCAAATAAAGCTGTTATGAACATCTATGCACTAGTTTTTGTATGTATACATGCCTTCGTTTTTCATGGGTAAATACCTAGGGATGGGACGGCTTGGCCATATGGTATGTGAATATTTAACTTTTTAAGAATCTGCCAAATGTTTTCTAAAGTGCTTGTGGCATTTTATATTCTTGTCAGCAGCATATGAGCATTCTGGTTGTTCCACTTTCCTGTCAACACTTGGTATGCTCAGTGTCTAATTTTAGCTTCTAATTGGTTTGTAGTTACATATCACTGAGGTTTAAATTTGCACCTTCCTAATGACTAAATATATTGTGCCTTTCCATGGTCATAATTTCGATCCATATATCTTCTTTGGCAAAGTGTTCAAATATTTTGCTCATTATTTTATTAGGTGGTTTGTTTTCTCACTATTAAATTTTGAATGCCCTTTATATGTTCTGGTTTTTGTCTTTTTGATATTCCTAGCTCGACTTAATATATTCACTATTTCCCTTAGCTTCTTGTACATATGGAATGTAGGTACAGTAATTATTTTTAAGTACTTGACTGCTACTTTCATTATCTATCATTTCTGGATCAGTTTCCATTGGTTTATTTTTGTTTATTATAGGTTAGATTTTCTCTCCTTCTTTCTCCCCTCCCTCCCTCCCTCCCTTCCTTCCTTCCTTCCTTCCTCCCTTCCTTCCTTCCTTCCTTCCAACCTTCTTTCCTTCCTTCCTTTTATTTGAGGGAGAGAAAAGAGCAAGAACAGGGGAAAGGGGCAGAGGAAGAGAGAGAGAATCCCAAGTAGGCTCCACGCTCAGTGCAGAGCCCTATGCGGGGCTTGATCTCACAACTCTGGGATAATGGCCTGAGCTGACACCAAAAGCCAGACACTCAACTGAGTGAGTCACCCATGCATCCATATAGGTTAGACTTTCATGTCCCTCCATGTATAGGATTGGACGTCCAACATACAAGTTATCTTTTTGGGTGGTAGATATTTATTTGTTCCTTACAAGTATTCTTGAACCTTGTTCTGGGAAACGATTACATTATTTAGACACCATTTGATCACTTGGGTCTTGCTTTTAAGCATTGCTAGCCTTTACCAAAGCAACATTTAGTCTGGTTAATTTTGCTCTGCCAATGAGATAGGACACTTTTGAGTGCTGTAGCCATTTGACCATGGATTATGAGGTTTTTCCATTGTGGCTGTTGGAAAAAGGAACTATTCCATGCTTTGTGTGAGCTCCCAGGGATTATTCCTTCTAATCTTTTTAGACTATTGTTTCATTGGCCTTAGATAGTTTTCTCACATGCAATGCCGATCAGCTGACACTGAAGCAGGTAATTACTTCTGTAAAGCTCCGAAGCCTGTCACTCTGGGAAGATTGTACCTCCCATTCCCAGCCCTAAGATTTCTAGCCACCTTTGCTTCCTTGGACTTCCAACTCAGTTCTGCTCACATAAGGGAGATCATTAAGTCCTTCCAGAATTTCCACTCCCAGCATTGAGGCCCAGTACGTCTTTCCAGGTAGTAAGCTAGGGCAATCGTAAGCTTCTTCTTATTTGTGTCCTGTCAGGGATCATTGTCATTAGTTGCTGGATTTCCAAAGTTTTAAAACTCATTATCATTTTTTAATTATTTTTAAAGCTTTCTTTTCAGCAAAGAGGGTACATTTTGTTCATGTCACTTTATTTTAGCTAAAAGCTAAAGTGTAGTTACTGCATCTGATTTGTATTGAATGCTTCTAATTCCAAAGGTAAATTTGAAACATACTAAATTGTTCAAGAAAACACAAAACAAAGCATACATTCCCATAAAAAGCTCAAAATTCATGCTTCTGTTAAGAACATCTCTTTTCTTTTAGGGGATCATTTTAGCTGCCTTTGGTGATATAAATCCTAACAGTTCTTAATTTACAAATGGCATTGGATTTTGGAGTTTTTGCTTTTACTTTGACTCTCCTGTTAGAGATTTAAAGAAAAAAAAGGCAGAAAATTTCTGTGCTGTGATGCTTCTCACTTTCAGCCTTGTAAGATTATCAATAATTTAAAGTATTTAATCAGTCGAAAGTCACATTTACAATGAATGAAACTTGCAGGATATTTTAAAGTTTAGAGTTGGAAACCACTATTCATCTTTCTTTCTTTCTTTCTTTCTTTCTTCTTTCTTTCTTTCTTTCTTCTTTTCTTTCTTTTGGATTTTATTTCTAAGTAATTTCTACACCCAACGTGGGGTTCAAACTCATAACTCAGAGATCAAAAGTCGCATGCTCCATTGACTGAGCCAGCCAGGTGCCCTGGAAACTGCTATTCTTATTTTTGTTAGTGTTTCTATTCAGACCCCTCTAAGATTTCATCTACTTTTTAATTTTGATGATTTATAGTAGCTTGTCAAATTGTAGGTATTGTTTTAAATGTCTCACCTATACTGAAATATCTAGTCTTCAAAAACAATCCTCAGAGGTAAATTTTTACTTTTCCCCTTTTTATTAAATGAGAAACTAAAGCCAAACAGAATCCCTCAGCCAGGAAGTAGCAGAGTGAGTATTCAAACCTGCTATCCCATTACTGTCTCTCATTAAGATATCAGATTTCTATATTACTTTGTTTTTGATAATTTAGTATTTGAAATTAAACTTCTATTAAATCCATTGACCAATATTTGTTTCATGTTAATGGTGAGTAAGGGTATGAAAATTCTTATACAATTTCAGAATTTTGAGGCAATACAACTAACTTTATCCAATGTATTCATTTTACAGTTGGAGGCATGAAAATTAAGTCTATTATTCCAAACCAACTAGCTAGTGAGGAACACACTAATTTATTATTGCATAAATTATTACAGACATTTTAAATGAGAATATTTTGTGGCCTAATAAAGTACAAACCACCATTTGGATAAAGGGGTGCTCATTTTCTCTCTGCTTGCCTAATGTTTCTCAAGTGGTTATTTGAGAAAATATCTTTTTCCACTCCATTTCATTTTCTAGCTTTCACTCCATTTAACTGAAATGGTAGATTAAGTAACATAAATAAGGGGATTTATATTATTTTCATTGTTTTATCACCTATAAAGAATTCTGCTAGTGCAGGAAAAAGTATAGGGAATAGCCAATTACCTAAGATAATAAGTAAGTCACAGGCAAAACATCACTTGAATAGAACTATATCAATTCCAATTCCAGTCTTGCTACACAGAAGTGTGAGGCAAGGACTGGACGCACCGTTTCAGGTAGGGGTTGTTAGAAATGCAGAATCTCGGGCTAGCCCCAGACCTGCTGATTCAGAAAGTGCATTTTACCAAAATCCCCAGGTGACTTGTGCACACAAATTCTGGGAAGTGTTCCTCACTCTGGTTTTGCAGCTGTGCCCCCCTTCTGTTCATTTATCTTCCCAGTAAAGAGCTATATTCTGCTAATTATCCTTGATTAGCAAACCTTACAAGGGGTGGGAGAAGAAAAGTTGAAGCTTAAACTCCAAATTACCAACTTGAAACTGAGATATATCACCTGCTTGATTCCCTAACACCTTCCCACTCTCTACCCGGCTCTTTCAGAATATCTGAAAGCACTTAAACCTCTAAGCCATCTTGAAGAGTTGTGTGTACATAAAAATTATCTGTAGTACTGCTCATCTTTGATTCCCTGCTCCTCTTTCACTCTTTTCCTTAACATAAATGTGCAACTCCATAGGACTGTGTTGATCTGGATAGGATAATTAATACTGCAGTAACAGTCTCCCAAGACCCAGTGGCTTACTGACAAAGGCTTAGTCGTCATCACATTCCATGGTCATTCCAGGTCAGCTATCACTCTCCTTAAGTAGTTTTACTTCAGGATCCATGATATTGACCCTCTGGCAGAAACATCAACAGCAAAGTGATAGAGAAAAAGAACATGATAAACTACACACTGTTTTTAAACTTTCTGCCCCTGTGTGATACGTATCACTTAACTTCACATTCCACTAGCCAATTAAGTCATATGGCCACACATGACATCAATTGGTTAGTGAAGTTATAGTTTCTATTTCCTGATTAGATCATAAAGTGAGTATGCATAATAACAACCCTACCAGAGAGGTATTAGGGCAAATAAAATTTTATCCACTTCATTATTTTATTTTTTTAATGTGTATTTATTTTTGAGAAAGAGGCAGTGTGAGCAGGAGAGGGGCAGAGAGAGGAAGACACAGAATCGGAAGCAGGCTCCAGGCTCTGAGCTGTCAGCACAGAGGCTTGAACTCATGAGTGGTGAGATCATGACCTGAGCTGAGTCGAATGCTTAACTGACTGAGCCACCCAGGCGTCCCACCTATTTTTATTTTTTATATTTGTTTATTTACATTTGCTCCTTCACGAAACTAAGATTCCTTCAGTCAAACTAATTTTATCAGAATGTTTCCTCAACACCTAATTAGGGCCTCACATGTAGTAGGCGTTTCACAACTGTTTGCTGAATTAAAAATAAATATTATTAAATCATAGTTATATCTAGAGCTTGCTGAACACTGATGCTCCTATAATAAAAACATAAGATTCTTAGGTATCAACACTTCTAACATGAATAGCTGTGCCCTCGGATTATATTCTGGTATCTGCCAGACACATTTTATCATGTCAAGTATGTGGCAGAACCAAATCAGAATCATTAAAGAAGCTCCCAAAGAGTTTGTCTGGAGAATAATAGAGTTTTGACTTCTGCCAAAATGTCTGTGTATGATTCTTTAGATCTAAAAGAAATGGATGGAGGTAGTTTGTCTGCTTTCCCTCTTTCATCAGTAAAATAAAGTGTGTTATAGTCAATGAAATGTGAAGTATTTGTGGAAAGATACTGCACTGTGTAGGGCATATCATTTACATTCATCCTCAGAAGATGAAGATCCTGGGGCACCTGGGTGGCTCAGTGGGTCGGACATCTGACTTCGGCTCAGGTATGATCTCATGGTCTGTGGGTTTGAGCCCCGCATCAGGCTCTGTGCTGACAGCTCGGAACCTGGTGCCTGCTTTGGATTCTGTGTCTCCCTCTATCTCTGCCCCTCCCCCACTTGTGCTCTGTCTCTCTGTCTCAAAAATAAATTTTAAAAAAATGTTTTAAAAAAAGAAGATGAGGATCCCTTCTGCCTTGTCAGAAATAAATGTGTATACTTTAGCTTCTTGTAGGATTAATTACTGTAGATTTAATTATATAGACTTATGAGGAAGCCTGTATCATTTATGAGAGATAGATATAAAGATGCGCATACCCCAAATGATATTTGCTTTAAAAATGTTAGGTTAGGGACACCTGGGTGGCTCGGTCGGTTAAGCATCAGACTTGGCTAAGGTCATGATCTCAAGGTTCATGGGTTCCAGTACCGGGAGTCGGGCCCTGTGCTGACAGCTCGGAGCCTGGAGCCTGCTTCGGATTCTGTGTCTCCCTCTCTCTCTGCCCCTCCCCTGCTCACACTCTGTCTCTCTTGTTCTGTCTCTGTCAAAAATAAAATATAAACATTAAAAATATTTTTTAGATGTTAGGTTAAAACATATTGCATGATAATATGGTCATAATAATAAACAGTATTATTTTATATCTTGAAATCCTATCTAAATACAAAAAGACAGGGAGAAAGGAATAGTTTTCTATGAAATTGTGTAAGTGCATATTAAATCATTACTGTTTTGCATTGCTCATTAATAGTATTGTAAAAAGAGATGACTAGATTAAAAAAAATTTAATGTTTATTTATCTTTGAGAGACAGAGTGTGAGTGGGGGAGGGGTAGAGAGAGAGGGAGACACAGAATCTGAAGCAGGTTCCAGGCTCTGAGCTGTCAGCACAGAGCCCTATGTTGAGCTAGAACTAGTGAACCATGAGATCATGACCTGAGCCGAAGCCGGCAGCGTAACTGACTGAGTCACTTAAGCCTCCAAGATGAATAGATTTTTAAACATTATTACAACAGAAAAATATTGGATACTTATTTCCTATATAAAAATGAATATTATTTAGATAGAAATGATAGAAGTTGAGGTGAAGAAATTTGAATTAATTATGTGAAATGAAATACATTAGTAAAAGAATGTCTTTAGATTTAGAAATACACAAAGTCAAAGCCTTGAGGAGAGTAAGGGGGCAAATCTCCCACCTGTTCACTGATGCCTGAAATTGAGCTGCAGACGCAGAATTCATTCCACTTAAAGTTTAAATTCCTGTTAAAATGCTTTTTTTTTACCACAATAAAAATCACCTCTTTTAAATTGCAGATGACTTGAAAGGTAGAGACAGAATATCATCATATCCACACTCAGATTTTCTTAAAGGGAAAATTTAAATATGGATGAACATATTGGTGGGAACCTGATTAGCCAGAAACTGAGCAACCAATGCTGCTATTTAGAAGCTGTCAACAGCTTCTCAGTGGTGGGGTAGACAGTGGGTCATCTTGGAGTAGATTGCATTTGTCTCAAAGCATTTAAGTGGCTCATCTTAATGATATGAATTTAGGGTTATTGAAATCCTTGTAGTTGCTACTGTTGCCATTGTTTCTTTTTAAAGATTTTTTTCCTTCATATTTTTGGTAGGAAAAGTTCAAAGCCTTCTGAAAAGGATAAGGAAAAATTTGCATAACACCTGCGGAAGTTTTTATGACAAAGAGTATAAGAATCATTCTCTTTTTACAGAAGAGTTTTACTATAAACAGTCTTATGGTTGAAGCTGTTCCTTACTTAGGTATTTTGAAGGCAACGGATACTAAATGCTCCCTGGGGAAACTCACCAAGATGGCTGCAGTAGGAATGGGGGCCAAGAGTGATGGAGGGTGGGGAGAGCTGGTTCAACACTGCATGTGACCAAGATTGGTTCCACTTCTGATCTAGCAACCCTGGCAAGGACAGTGGAGCTCACAATGTGATAAATTAAACTTTAGGAGTACCACATGTAAAGTATGCTTAACCTTGAATAAGATAATAGATTGGGGGTAGATGGCTTTACTTTCCTGAAAATACCATTTCAACATGCTTCACATATCAAGAAAACCACAAAAACAAGAGTTGCACAGGTGGCAAGATGGGTTTCTTTTGTTATTTTTATTATTAGTAGTATCATTATGAAATATTCACATATAGAAAATAATACATGAAACATTTGAGTACCTACCTCATAATTTTGACAAATATTAATGTTATTCCAGACTTGCTTCAGATTTTTCTTTTCAACCTTAAGATATATTTGAAATCTGTGTATTCCCCCCGACCTGATTTCCTTCCTTTTTAAAAAAAAAGTTTAAGTTTATTTATTTATTTTAGAGAGACAGAGAGAGTCAGCAGGAGAGGGGCATAGAAAGATGGGGAGAGATCCCAAGCAGGCTCCACACTGTCAGCGTGAAACCTGATGTGGGGCTTGACTCACGAACCATGAGATCATGACCTGAGCTGAAACCAAGAGTCAGATGCTTAACCGACTGAGCCACCCAGGCGCCCCTGACCCCATTTCCTTCTTAAACTATTATCCAGAACTTGATGTTTATTATTCTTGTATGTATTACCTTTATTATATATACATACTCATAAAAATATATTTTATATATTATAAAATGGCATATAAATTATATCGGATTGACATATTCATTTGTAACTTTTCTGTTCATAATTATGATTTAACTTAATCCATATTAATAGACAAAGCTACTGCAAAGTTTTCTATTTTATGACTATACTTTTTTATTCTCTTGTTGATGGACATTAGGTTGTTTCTAAATATTTCCCTTTATGCTTTTGAGAGAGTATAGCATGTAAGTCAGGATGATGGACTCTGGGGCTAGACTAACTCTTTGAAAATCCTTGTTCTGTCACTTATCAGGTATCTGAACTTGGTAAATTCCTTATCCTTTCTATGTCTCAAATTCATAAACTATATAAAAGGGGATACAATTATCATCTACCTCAGGGGGTTTTTGTGAAACCTAAAAAGAGTTAACATAGATAAAACATTTAGTATAATACAATGCTGCATAATACTGTTACCTATTGTTATTATAAAATGATCTTAAAAATCATTCCTATACATGTGTCTTATACATAAATGTGTAAGTTTCTCTAGAATATATCCCTGGGAGTGAAAATGCTGAGTCTCAGATCACATACATCTCCCATTTTAGAATATACTGCAAACTTTACAAGATCGTTCCTGCAAAATTGCTTTCCAAAAGAAATTTTACAAATTTATACTTTCCTCAGCAATTCTCATTCCTTTATCTCCACTACCTCTCCAATACTAGGCATTTGAAAAATGTCTCCCAATTGATGCATGTGAAATGGCATTTTATTGTGGTCTTATTTTTCATTTCCCTAATTACTACAGCTTTTCATCTGTTTATTGACTATTTGGGTTTCTCCTTTTGTGGTTTGCCTGTTTCTAGCCATTATTGTTGTTGCTTTAGTTTTAATTTAGAGTGCTTTTCTTTATCTTATTGATTTGTAAGTAACCTTAATATTTCTGAATATTAATAATAGCTAGACTTTCCACATTTTATGAAATTATTTATAGTACTAACATTTTAAATTTCAGTGTAGTTAAAGGTATCACTTTTGGGGAGGTTATATATTTCCTGTTTAATAAATTGCTTAATAAATTCATTTTACCTGGGGTCATAAGTGAGGGTAATAGCCTCACTTCTAGACATGATACAAGTTGTTCTTTATCTTAAGGTATTTACTCACCTGAAATTTAAGTGAGTTTTAGTATATGAGATGATATAGAAATATAGCATTGTTTTGTCCATACAGATTACCAATTTTTCTAGAGCTATTTATAAAATTATCTATCATTTTACTTTTATTGAAATGCCATTTATCAAATATCTGTATTTTGTGTCATTATTTGTCTATCTCTGCAATAATAAACATATAATCTCAAATACTAAAGTTTAAAATAAGCTTATTTTCTGGTTGGGTTAATGCTTCTATTTTTTGTTCTCAAATTTTTTCTTTTCTTTTCATGGCTTTTTGCTCTTCAACATATATTTTAAATCAGTCTCTATTGAAAGCCCTACTGAGATTTTTAAAAAATTCACATTTATTTATTTTTGAGAGAGAGACAGAGACAGAGAGCAAGCAGGGGAGGGGCAGAGAGAGGGAGACAGAATCCAAAACAGGCTCCAGGCATCAGTATAGAGCCTGATGCAGGAACTTAGGAACTGTGAGATCATGACCTAAGCTAAAGTTGGCCGCTCGACCAACTGAGCCACCCAGGCATCTCAATCCCTGTTGAGATTTTCATTAGTAATACACCAGGGACACCTGAGTGGCTCGGTCAGTTAAACGTGCCACTTTGGTTCAGGTCATGATCTTGTAGTTCATGAGTTTGAGCACTGCATTGGGCTCTCTGCTGTCAGTGCCGACCTCGCTTCAGATCCTCTGTCTCCCTCTCTCTCTCTGCTCCTCTACCACTCTCTCTCTCTCTCATAAATAAATAAACATTAAGAAAAGAAATAAACTAAATTTATCGATTAATTTGAGTTGAATGGATACCTATATGACATTGATTAGTCTTGTTACAAAACAAAATTCAACCAAGTAAATTTGAAGAACTAACTGGCTTTATTAAATGATTCATAAATTGGGAAGCTCCACTGAGCTTCTTTTCTAAACAAAAGAAAGGTTTTTAAAGGCAGAGAAAAGGGATAAAAATAAAAGAGAAATTTATTAGCAAGAAATGCATTGTTTAGGCAAGGTTGCCCTCCTAAGGGGAGCAAAAGGGATCCTTTAGGAAATTCCCTTATATTGACCAGAAATTCCATGTTGATGGATTAAAGATTACATTCCTGAAGGCTTGAAACTGCACTTAGGTTAGGTATTCAGTCTTTGTTTACTGACTTGGGGCCTTATCCTACATGATGGTTGGTTTTTTTCTTTTGCCTGTGGTTTTCTTTTTAACAGTCTCTAATTAATGTATAAATAAAAAGACATTTATTTAGGTCTTATTATTTGTTCAACATATTCCCAAGTATCTTACCATGTTTGTTACTAATGTAAATAATATATTTTTTAAAATTGCACTTCCTAAATGTTTGTTAGTAACTATAAAACACAATTCATTTTTATAGTAACCATGTTGAACTGTCCTATGAGTTCTCATATTTATTTATTCGTTCACTCAACAAATCTATACGGAACACCTACTCTGTGCCAGGCAATGTTACAGATACTGGGAATACAGCTGGGGAATAATCAGAGAAAAACCATTCCCTTTATGGAACTTAATATTCTAGTGGTTGTAATAAACAAATTAAATGAATAAAACATATAGAACATTAGGTAGTGATAAGTGCTAAAGAGAAACAAAATAGAGCAAGATAAAAAAAAAAGATGTGAAGTGTGTGTGTGTGTGTGTGTGTGTGTGTGTGTGTCCAGGATTGGTCAAGGAAGGCTTTATTATTAAGACTCTATTACCATAGTCATTTTAATGCTTTGTACTTTTTCTTGAATTTTCTTTGTAGTAAGTCTCTGTTCTGGTTCTGCACATAAGGAGCTTGGAAGGTACCACTCTGTCCCAACAACAAGTAAAAAGCTGAACAGATTGAAAAATCAATAGTTCTTCTCAGATCTGTAATAGAGGCGAGGATCCAGAACAAACCCCAGGACCGGAGAGGCAGACAGGCCATCCCAGTTTACCAGACCACCAGCAGAAACTACCAATGATGGGGGAAGAAAACCTGAATAGTAACTGATAAATTTCTGGAGGCTCAGTGTGGACAACTTTGGGAGAGAAAAGCTCCAGGAAGACCTAGTCATGGAGGAGGGGTATCACAATATTGTGAGATTTACCACCAGGATTTCAGCCAGGTTTCCACAGTAAACACCAGACAAAAATCCCCTCCTGGTTACAGCAGAGGAAGGGGAAGGGAAACACTTTGAAATAAACTGGAACATTCTGTCCTTCTTAACAGTCTGTTCTCAAGGAAAACTACTTAACCAGAGCTTAAACTGCTGGGCTATTATCAGAATCGAAGTGACCTGGAGGAAGGGAAATGCCTAGCTCTAACCCAATCTAGCCACTTTGTCCCACCTAAGGAGGTGGAGGTGAGGGGAAACAGAGACTCTTGTGAAGTTCACAGTCCAGAGGTATGGGCTTATTAAAAACCAAGACCTAAGCACAGCACTATGGGATGCTCCTCCTCCCACACCTTACCATATTGCTAAAGACTTGTTTACAGCAATTCCCTTTATCTGCTATCAAGAAAAAATTACAAGGTATACCAAAAGGCCAAAAAACTCAATCTGAAGAGACAGAGCAAGCATCAGGCCCAGACATGGGAAGGATTTGGAATTATCAGACTGAAATTTAAAACATTAAGCAGGAAATAATACCAGTTCTCTGTAATTTCTACTGGAAATTAGAAGCAAAGACTCATTCTTAACTCATTCTATGAGGCTGGCATTACCCTAATACCAAATCCATACAGAAGGCACAAGAAAAGAAAACTATAGAGCATGTTTCTCGTGAATATAGATGCAAAAACTCTCAACAAAACATTAACAAATAAAATCCAACACTTTTTAAAAGAATTATACACCATGACTAAGTGAGATTTATCCCATTTATGCAAGACTGGTTTAATATTCAAAGGTCAATTAATGTAATCCATCACATCAGTAGGCTAAAAATGAAGAATCATATAATCATATAATCATGCAGAAAATGTATTTGACAAAACCCAACATGCATTCATGATAAAAGCTCAGTAAATTAGAAATAGGTAGGAATGTCCTCAACTTAATAAGTCATATTTACAAAAAACCTACAGCTAACATTATTCATAACGCACAGCCAACTTTATACTTAACATTCGTAGTCAACACAATATTGAAGGAGAAGAGCAAAGATAGAAGACTAACACTATCCAACCTCAGGACTTGCTGTAAAGTTACAATAATCAAGATAGTGTGGTATTGGAAAATAGAGCAATGGTACAAAATAGAGAGGCCAGAAATAGACCCCCATAAATATAGTTATCTGTTCTTTGACAAAGGGGCAAAGGTAATACAGTGGAACAAAGACAGTGTCTTCTGCAAATGGTGCTAGAACTGGATATCTGTCTGCAAAACAAACAAACAAACAAACAAACCTTAGAGTTTTCACAAACATTAACCCCAAATTGACCATAGACCTTAGTGTAAAACGCAAAACTAGAAGGTAATATAGAGAAAACCTTAGATGGTCTTAAGTATGGTGATGAATTTTTAGAAGGCATGAGCTATGAAAAAATTAATTGATAAGCTAGACTTCATCAAAGTTAAATCTTCTGCTTTGTGAAAGACAATGTCAAGAAAATGAGATGCCACAGAGTGAGAAAACATATTTGCCAAAGACACATCTGATAAAGGATTGTTATCCAAAATATACAAAGAACTTTTAAAACTTTATTATTATAAGAAGATAAACAACCCAATTAAAGTATGGGTCAAAGATCCTAACAGACACATCACCAAAGAAGATACAAAGATGGCAAATAAGCATATTAAAAGATGCTCCACTTCAAATGTCATTGGGAAATGCAAATTAAAACAATAATGAGATACCACTACATACCTATTAAAATGGACCAAAATCTGGAATGGACCAAATCTGGAACACTTCCAATATCAAATGCTGGTGACGATGTGTAGCAACATCACCTCTCATACATTGTTGTTGGGATGCAAAGACGATTTGGTGGTTTCTCACAAAACTAAACATATCTTACTAAAGCAATCCAGCAATAGTGTTTCTTGACATTTACCTAAAGGAGTTTAAAGCTTGTGCTCACACATGGATGTTTATAGCAGCTTCATTCATAATTCCCCAAACTGGCAACTAAGATGTCCTCTAATAGGTGAATGGACAAATAGACTGTTGTGCATTCAGAATATATTTTAGTGTTAAAAATTAATTGAGCCATCAAGGCAAGAAAAGACATGGAGGAACCCTAAATGCATATTACTAAGTGAAAAGGGTTAAAAGCACTACCTACTGTATAATTCCAACTATGTGTCATTCTGGAAAAGGCAAAACTACAGAAAAAAATAAAAAGATCAGAGCTTGCTAAGGATTAAAGTCAGAGGAAGAATGAACAGGAGGAGGAAGAACATTTCTAGAGCAATGAAAATGCTCTGTATGATACCATAATAATGGATGCATGTTATTATATATTTGTCCAAACCTCTAGAATGTACAGAACAAGAATCATATCATAAACTGTGGACTTTGGGTGATTATGATGTGTCAATGTAGATGCATCAATTTTAACAAATGTGGAGGAAGGGGATAGATAGCAAATCTCTTTAAGTTCCTTCTCTTGAAGTTCCCTTCAATTTTGCTGACAACCTTAAACTTTCCTTAAAACAAAAAGTCATAATAAAAGAAAAATCTCTGTAAGAGAATTAATTTAATTTCTCTGTACCTAATCCTAGTACCTTTTCCCCCCTTGTCCCTTGTGTAATTTCAAAAAGTGATTGTTATAGTGGATGCCCCTTTCTTTTCTTGAGTTAAAGAGAATTAAAAAAAAACTCCATGAAATTTGCCATGTGCTGTAGCTTTTTGTAAAGTCCCTTAATAGTGTTAAAGAAGTTCTAGTCCCTTTCTGCTAGGAAATTTTTTACTTGTTCTTTTAGAAAAGAAACATGTTTCCTGAGTTTATTAAAATTTTAATCTAACTCATGTATTCTGGCACATAACATGATTTTTCTCCTTTAATTTCTAAGTAAAACAAAGTATATTAATATATTTTCTGAAATTCTTATCCTCTTGCATCCTGGAGATTAAACAAAACTTGATCATAAAAAAACTTTATCAGTTAATTTTTTTTCTGTTGGTTGATTTTGATCGCTAATATTATATTTTTTATTAAAAATGTAAGCTATGATTGTACATAAATCACCTTTTATGTTTTCTTAGTCCAATTATGGTAGTAAGGTCATTGTCATCTCATAAAATGAATTGTGGGCCATTCCTTCTTTTTTTTTGTACTATTTAACATTTAGGTGCAGATTGGGATATGATTTGCCTGAAACACTCACTAGACCTGATATTTTTGTTTATTTTTGGTGCTAGGTAGAGTGTTAATTACTTCTTAAGTTTCATCAGTGGATAACTTTCTATTTAGCTTTCATATGTCTTATTTAGTTTGTGCCTTCTTTCCACTGTGTTGGCAATCATTAAAACAAGGATGACTAAAATGAGGGCTTCTCCTGCCCTGATTTTATTTCCAATCCTTTACCACTAGGATTTTGGAAGAAAGAATATTCCTTTCAAATTGAGTAAACCCTTAAAGCTCTTGAATAATTCTGGGCAGGCAGAGAGGCAAAATAAAAAAGAGTTTTGAAACTTCTTATTAGTTTTGGTATTTAGGAGACTGAATTTTTCAGTAAGGAAAATGATTTTATTTGCACCCAAGGTGAGTGAATGGAATCATGTGTTACATCTATACTTATCCTTATTTCTATGTCATTATTCATTATCTTTTTCTTTCTATCTTTATGGCTCTTTTTATCTATCTACATTCTTCATAGTATCCTACACATAATGGTATATATAGTATAGTTGGTCTATTTAGGGGTGCCTGGGTGGCTTGGTTGAGTAGCTGACTCTTGATTTCAGCTGCAGGTCACAATCCCAGGATTGGGATCAGGCTCCATGCTGAGCTTAAGTTAAGATTGTCTCTCCCTCTCTCCCCTCTGTCCCTCTCCTTTGCTTTCACACACTCTCTCTCTCAAATTAAAAAAAAAAAAAAAGAAAGAAAAGAAAGAAAGAAAACAGTTACTCTATTATGCCTGGCGTGTTAGAATAATGGCCATCTAAAGATGTCCATGTATTAATACCCAGTACCTATGAATATGTTAGGTTACATGGCAATGAGGAAATAAGGTTGAAAATAGGATTGTGTTTGCTAATCAATTGACTTTGACATGAGAGATTATCCTGGATTATCTTAATGGGCGCAATATAATCACAATAATCTTTATAAATGGAAGTAGGTACAGAAGGGAGGGAAACAGACTGATGGCAGCACAGGAGTGATTTGGGCCAGCATTGCTAGCTCTGAAAACAGAGTTGTGGAGTTAACAGTTAAAGATTGTGGTGGCCTCTGGAAGCTGAAAAATGCAAGGATACAGATTCTAATGTAGGCCTCCAGAAATAATACAGCCCTACTGATCTCTCACTAGCCCAGTGAGATCCATTTCAGAGTTCCGACCTCCAGAACTGTAAAATAATAATTTTGTGCTGTTTTAAAAAATTACTACATTTGTAGTAATTGTTACAGCAGCCACAGGAAATGAATACACATGGGACTTCAAAGAAGTAGAGAAGACTACCAACACTTTCAACCAAGAAAGCTTTGTGCATCATTTTATGTCCCTAAGTTTCTTCTTCTTCATATTTAAATTAATAACATCCATTTCTCCAATACATTTGGAGGATATGGATATTCCATCAAAGGGAACGTTGGCATTGAAAGAATCAGGTAAATGATAGAATGACTAATGATTCCTAATTGATTGCTGATGAAAATTAAGATAATTTCCTTGAAGGATGGATCTCAATATGTGAAGAAAATACAAGGTAATTAGTTAAGAAGCATATTGTGTGTGAGCAAAATATAAAGAATAATGGCACCCTAGGAGAAGAATTTTTTATTAGCATGAAATTTTTATGTTTTTATATCTAGTAAAAGGAAAAGAATAGGTTTCTTCTTATTATTAATACAAAGGTCTTTCTCAGTCTAAATAAGACCTTGTCAGAATGCCAAAGCCAGATTAGTTGTGTTAGAGCCTGAACAGAAGCTTTTTGATGTTGTAGTGAGATAAGGAAATGTGAGTGACTTTCAAAATGCTATAAAACAGGCCTTCTGTTTACTGGAAAATTTGCCACTGGGAAATGATACTGAAAAAAACAACAAAAACAAAAAACAAAAAACCGGGTATGGTATCTTTGCCTAAAAAGAGTTTGAATTTTGAATTTTGAAAGGGAGTAGAATTTTTACAACAGGATTAAGACCAGACTCTTAGATTCCAGAGTGAAGAGGTTTTACCAGTAGGTGGATTTCTACATATGTAATTCTAGTGAAAAAGTGGTTTTCAAATCTTTGACAGTTTACACTGGGACCCAGTGTGTGCATGTGTGTGCACATGCGTGAGCACACGCGCCACACACACATTCTTTACTTTTCTCAGGTGTGATGTACTCTAACAATTTCTATTTTTTTCTGTTCTGTTTCTATTTCATGAAGATGCTGTTCCAGACACATTAGATTTATTTCATACCATGCTGAGGCTGCATCCGGCAATTTGAGAATCATTGCACTAGAAAGCCTTCTCTAAGGGACTTGAGGACTGGGAAAGGTGTTTTAATGCCCAGTATATGGTGTGCTGTATCTGGAGAGATGCCCAAAGGACGTCAGAGAGTCAGGGGTACTGAGAATCTAACTTCTGGGGAAGCATCATTCATTATGCTAGGATTCACATGGCAGTAGTGAAGTGTCAAGAATTTAAAGATATATAAGAAGTAGAACTGGAGGGATATTAGAATTAGAATTGGGGCACCTGGGTAACTCAGTCAATTAAGCATCCTACTTCAGCTCAGGTCATGATCTCTGTCTTTGAGTTCGAGTCCCACGTTGGGCTCTGTGCTGACAGCTTAGAGCCTGGAGCCTGCTTCGGATTCTGTGTCTCCCCTCTCTCTGCCCCTCCTCCACTCACACTCTGTCTGTCTCTCTGTCTGTCTCTCTCTATCTCAAAGATAAACATTAAAAACAATGTTAAAAAAAAAAGAAAAGAAAAGTAAAATGCCATACAGAAGAGATGGTGTGAGATATAAAGGCAGAGAAGCAGGTGTGAGTGACACCATTATATTGTGCTGTTCAGGACAACTGACCTGAGTCAGACATTTTTTTCCAGTGTCAGCTTTGCTACTTACAATTTTAAAATTTTTCAAGAGCATTTGGTCTTTCCATGCCTCATTTTACAACCTACGAAATGGTATGTATGGTATACTGAGCACTTAGGTGCCAGGTACTAAGAAAAGTGCTTTCAGATATTAACTCAGTGGCTATTTATACCATATTAGTGAGGTAGAAGGCACAGAATTTAGTCCTATAATACCTATACGCCTGAGTTGTTTTAAGGAGAATAAAATCATGTGAAACAGTTTCTGGCATATAATAAACACTCATTAAATCAAAATGAGGTATAAAGGTTTTCTGAAACCTAAAACAAACAGCAGGCAAAGGAAACCCATCCAATCACTGTCAGTGCTCTCCCTACGTGTGGCATAGCAATTGGGTTAGTGTGCTTATCTATAAAGGGGGATAAAATAAGGCTGAAGTAAAGAATAAGTGAGTTAATGGATATAAAACCCTCCTTGTGAAGAAATAATTCTCCATAACTCTTCTGCATATCTTGTATTAACTTTTGTTCTGGACTATCTTTTCAAGGATGTTTATAGAGGTAACAGTCTTGAGAGATGGAGATTTTCCCATCAGGGCAAGGTCCAGGATTATTATCTTCTAAAGATAATATCTCCCCCTAGGACAAAGGTTGGGCAGGTTTGCTAGCAATACTCTTTCAAAGACGGGGTTTCTTAAACTTGGGGTTCCTCAGTTATGACTTATACCCATTGTGTGGGCAGTATCCTCATGGTCCACCTAGATATAGCTGCCCTGGGTCTTGGGACGTAAGGAGAATAGACGCAAACCTAAAGCTTATGTTGCCTACTGTGCCATGAGTAATAAAGTCCTTTGTCTGTGACCCTGAGGTCTATTCTTTTCTGCCATCATCTTTGAAACTGTGGTGAGCTACCTTGTTAATTTCCAAGTAGAAAAACAATCTCAGACGTTTTGTAGTTCTTGATACTTAGACAGTGCCTGGCCATATACCGAGTACCCAACAAATCCTTCCCTGTCAGCCCTATGGTATTTATCAATGTGGCAACGTGGCTGATAATCAATTTAATCAAGCAACTATTTAATGCATATCTGCTACATGATAGTCATGATGCAAGATGCAAATGCTGAATAAGACAGGTTCTCTGATTTCACAGTCTGGAAAGGAAGACATCTGCAATAGATCATCATAAAATCCTTAAATACTATGATGGAAATATGAATAGGGATTGAGAGCTGCATACAGGGGGAAGCTTTTGTCTTGATCTAAAATGTGAGATGGAGAGGAGACAGCAGGAAGTTGCTCAGGGTAATACTTCAACTGAATTTTAACAGCTGACAGTGGGTGTGGATTTGTCAGTTACAATGGCAACAATAATTTATATTATTTCATTATTATTCACTTTTACCATCTCTGGTAAATTGAGTTGTTTCCCCCAACAGTTTATGTTGAAATCCTTACCCCTAGTACCTGTAAGTGTGAACTTACTTAGAAATAGGGTCCCTGCAGATATAATTAAGATGTAATTTAAGGTGGGATGATGTTAGAGTAGGGTTGGCCCTTGACCCAATATGACTGGTATCCTCAAGACAGACAAAGACAGATACACACATGCAGAGGAGAACATGTAAAGACACAGACACACAAAAAGAAGACAAAGGCAATGGTTAAGATTATACAGATGTGAACCAAGGAGATGCCAAGGATTCCTGGCAACTACCAGCAGCCGGCAGAGAGAGAGCATGGTCCTCCTGACACTGTTATTTTTTACTTCTTGCCTCTAGAACTCAGGGAGAATAATATCTGTTGTTCTAAACTACCCAGTTTGTGATAGCATATGACAGAAGCCCTAGGAAACCAACAGACCGTTTTTATCATTATTGTCCTCAATATCATTACTTTAAACAAGAATGAGGAAAGGACGTTGCAGTCAGCAAGAAAAGAAGTGTGAGAAAGAATCATTTAAGCCAAGAAAACCACAAATTGCTGAATTTTACTCTATGTGGAGGTAAGTGGCAGCTTATGAGGCTGGAAAGTGGAACGTCTTCACACTTCCTGGTAGTGTGATGAATATGGCATCCGGATGCTGGCAGACCTGTGTTCAAGTTCCAGCTCCTCCACCTACTGGGACATTTAGCCATCCTCCCCAAACCTTGCCATCATCGGCTGTAGAATAAGAGAACAACTGCCACCTTGAAGGGTGATTTGGAGAGTCTGGGAAACAAGGATAAAGCACATGCCAAGTGTTTGATTCACGGTAGTGCATGGTGCTATCAGATTTGAGTGTTAGGGAGATCTGAGGGGTTGGAGGCTTGATCAATAGCAGTGGCACAAGTGGGGAGGGAAATGAAGTGAGTAAGAAATGTTTCTCCATCAAAATTAACTGATCATTACTGACCAACTGAATGGAGGCAGTGATGGGATAGCAGTAGTCTTCAAACACGCTAACCTCTACCCATTCCTGCTCATGCATGAAAAGGACATGGTATTTCAGGGTTTCTGTTTTGTTATGTTTTATTCTTCCAAATAAAGAGTGATATTATTTCACTCCACTTAGAAGACTAGATTTCTTTCTGGGCATTATTCCTTAAGTGAGGCCTCAGTAAGAAGGTGTCTAGAGAAATTACCAGAGTGAAGAAGAGGTACGTATAGTCATTTTACATGAAGAATGGCAGAAAAACTGAGGAGTGTTTTTTTTTATCTTGGAAAAAGAAAAGTCAAAATTCTGTATCACCAATGCAACATTGATTCAACTCAATATGAAATTTAAAATGTCTAGTAAATGAACGATTCAAATGTAATGTGACCCCTGAGCCTGGAATTTGACCATATAAAGAATTGTATTAGAACCACCTTCAAAGCCTAGTCACACCTTAGATTTCTTGATTTCAGTTTAACAGAATTATACAAAAAAAATTATCTTCTGCTCTTAGAAAATTATACACAATACAAGGAACCACCACCCAAGCCCCAGGCCTAAAGAAACAGAATCACAGGAAAACCATGCTTGGAGTGGTAAGTTATTTCTGCAACAAAGAAAAGTAACATTCTTTTGAAAAAGTACTCAATAGGTTTTAAGAATAGTTTTATAGATTCAGAAAGGCATAATAAAAATAAATAAAATGTGGGTACTGATAAATTTTATGCATTAGAATATTTTTTATGTATTAGGATCAACTTCATGCATTAGAGTACTTTTCCTTTAGAAGCTTGTCACATAAAATGTGAATCACTCTCTGTGTCTCTATTACATACATATGCACACATTTATACACATTTATATTAAATACAGAATACAAGGATTTGAGACTTAGAATAACAAGGTTTGTATGAGTTACCGTTTGACCTGAAAATTCAACACTAGATACTTCAAATGCAGGTGAGGAAAAAAAATCCGAAATGACAAGAAGCCAAATTAATTTGTAACAACTAAGCAATGAATGTGAAGTTTACCAAGTGGAGATAACAGATTTCTGAGAATATGGAAAACAAAGTCCTCTCCTAGAGGATTCCTCTCATTCCAAGGCTTATTTGAAAAACTCCTGGGTTAGGTAAACTCATTACAATATGATAGATGGCACTGATTTTCCTTTGGAGTCACGAATATTAATGATCATTCTATTTTCATCTCCATGGTACATTTCTTATGAATACCATTTAACATAATTTCTAGATCCATGTGTTTTCAGCTCCCACCATTCCAGCACAGGAAATAGTTTTCAAATACAGCTCAACAAAAACTGTGGATCAAAGATTGTTTTCTGCTGTTAACTGTGGATTTGCCTTTGCAATCTAGAAAAAAAATTTTGTGGCTTTAATTTTTTTTAATGTTTATTCATGTTTTGAGAGAGAGAGAGAGACAGACAGAGCATGAGCACAGAGAGGCAGAGAGAGAGAGGGGGGCGGACACAGAATGGGAAGCAAGCTCTGGGCTCTGAGCTATTAGCAGAGAGCCCAATGCGGGGCTCGAACTCACGAACTGTGAGATCATGACGTGAGCTGAATGAAGTCAGACACTTCACTGAGCCACTCAGGTGCCCTGAAAAATTATTAGATAGCCTTAGTGGTGGCAAAACTTTGTCCTTTAAAGATAAATTTGAGGGGCACCTGGATGGCTCAGTTGGTTAAGTGCCTGACTCTTGGTTTTGGCTCAGGTTATGATCTTACGGTGTTGTGGGTTTGAGCCCCAAGTCGGGCTCTGCACAGGCACTGGCTTGGGATTCCCTCTCTCCCTCTTTCTCTGCCCCTCCACCACCCATGCTGCCTCTGTCTCTCTCAAAATAAATAAACTTTAAAAAAATAAATAAATTTGATTTTTCAAACAACCTATGTCACTGAACTCACGTCTGTTTGAATAAGTCTAATGATTAAATTGCAATATTAAACACATCTGATTACAATGAAGAAAAAAAACACACTTTTTTGGTCATTCATGTGGCTAATCTGAACTCTTACCATTCAGGATAAGAGTCAGTATTAAGGTAATTACTTTCCACATCCAAATACTGATTAAGTCCTACTAGGTATATGAATTAAAAAAAATAATATTCTGAGAAATTGTGACAAATTTTCTTCAGAAAAAAACATTTAAAAATTACATTTTGAGAAACTTCCACAATTTGGTATGGTAGCATTCATTCATCTTTCTCTTGTAGAATAATTTTTTGACTTCTATACTGATTTGTATGCAGTGTATTATCATGTTTGTATGCAGCCAAATATGACTTTCAAGGATCACTGATTACTGTCCATTTGTCACCTGGGGTTAGCTGGCTCTGAACCCCTTCCATCCTGGTCTCTCCAGGGAACCTGATCCTTGACCCTCGGTCACTGTTGTGGCCCCGTGGGGGTCATGCACTGCTGCATTCCCCTTGGCCTCTCTCCAACATAAAGAGTTTAAAATGCTTATAGTAATAAAGATTAACTGGAAGGAGTTCCTTGAATATTTGCACATGTGTTCTCTTATGAGTGAGGGGCCTTCCTTACCTAACGGCTGTGATTTTCCAAGCAGGCATGACTCTGTCCTGTGGTCATTGTTAACAAAACTTATTAAGTGTTGGTAAGAATGATTCTGCCTATATATGATTTACATATGTCAAAGGTTGACGAAACGGTTATGGACACTGGGAGAGCAGAGGCAAATTCAATTCTAACTCTGGGCTTGTCTTAGATATGATATTTCTGACCACTTCCAGGAATCAGGCTGAGTGGTGCCAGAAATGACAGGGGAAGTAGCTCTATGTATTTCATTTTGCTGAGCCAGGGCCTGGATATATATCAATAGGAAAAATGCCATATGGACAGGGGGAAAATGGACCACTTTTAACCTTTCTTTTGATTGACTAAGAATTTATGTATTTTCATAAAATAAATAAACATATGTATTAAGCCAGAGGATAAAAATAATTTACTCAATTACTTTTTATTGCATCATAAATCTATTCAATGAACACTTACAACTTACTGTTTTTTTATTATACTATACTGTATTGCTTTTACAAAGAGCTACTGACGGGCAAATCAAAATGACTGACTGGAGAATTGGAAAAGATTTCTTGCTACGGCATAATTTAAATTCAGGATCCTAAGCAGAATTTGCATTAAATCTGTCATTTCCAATATTTGCTTTGCCTTTATAATTACTGTTGATAAGTGTGAAAATGATGTTTCAGTATACAATCTTAGTGATGAACAAATTAACTGTAAGTACAGCATAATGGGAATGTTATGATGATTAAGGGCTTGTTTTTGGAATCAGGCTCACATATATTCTTTATATTCACAGTGTGAATGAAACAATTATCTGAGCTTCATGAGCCTCAGTTCTCATCCACATTTACAATATTAATAACTTTTTCATAGTTTGTTTTGAGGATTAGACGTTAGTACAGTGTTGGCATAACATCTGACCCATAATTTTGTCTAAATAAATACTATTATCTCAATGTTATTCTCTAGCTAGCTAGTTACTGCTGATTTGTTATTTTTATACTATTACACATTTTCTTTAAATTATTTCTTTTCTTCCCCATATAATCTACTAAATAGGTCTTTATCTTATTTTTCTGAAATTTAGGTAAAATATGTTGACTTATGTAAATGTAAGTTAGTTATATATTGAATTACATTATATATAGTTTAGTTACATATATTATATATAAATATATATTATATGGTTCTCTTTGTCCATGTATCAATAATATATCATCAATACCAATTAACTTTGGCTGACTTAGAAATTTTTAAAAATAATATTAGGTTGCTAACAGAATGAAGAATGACTGTAGAGCTTCCTAAAAACAAAAAAAAAAAAAGGAAGAGTGATATAGGAATTATACAACCAGGGTCACAGTTAAAATCATGACAGAACAGGGGCACCTGGGTGGCTCAGTAGGCTGAGCATCCAATTTCCACTTTGTGAGTTTGAGCCCCGCATCGAACTCTGTGCTGACAGCTCAGAGCCTGAAGCCTGCTTAATATTCTGTCTCCGGCTCTGTCTCTGCCCCTCCCCTGCTTGTGCACTCTCTCTCTCTCTCAAATATAAATAAACATTTAAAAAAGTTAAAAAAAAAACATGACAGAACATGGCAAGGAGGACTCTGAGGATACCACTATTGAACACTTTTTTTTTTAATTCTTTTAATGTTTATTTTTGAGAGACAGAGAGGGACAGAGCACAAGTGGGGAAGGAGCAGAGAGAGAGGGAGACACAGTATCCGAAGCAGGCTCCAGGCTCTGAGCTGTCAGCACAGAGCCCAATGTGGGGCTTGAACTCACGGACCGCGAGATCATGACCTGAGCCGAACTCGGCGCTTAACTGACTGAGCCACCCAGGTGTCCCTTGAACACTTGTTTTAATAGCTTTTACCTTTGGTGCTGTTGATCCAGCATAGTGACATCACATTTGCCATTGTTGCCACATACCCATGAGAATTGTATTTTGGTGGCATTCCTCTTGAAAGAAATCTCTTCATGTTATGTTTGAATCTCTTAGTTTTGTTTTCCATGCATCAGATCAGCCGAACTGCTCTGGGGAGGAGGGGAGAAAGAGACCCAAGCAGGCTCTGCGTTGCCAGCTTTGGAACCTGATGAGGGGCTTGAACCCATCAACCATGATATCATGACCTGAGCTGAAGTCAGATGCTTAACCAACTGAACCACCCAGATGCCCCTCATATATTATATTCTTACAGTAAAGTAAGCTAGAGAGAAGAAAAGGCTATTAAGAAAATCACAAGAGAAAATACATTTACAGTACTGTACTGTAATGGATTTATCATAAAAAGCCATCTTATAGACAGACTCACACATTTCAAACTTGCTCTACGCAAGGGTTAATTGTATTATGTATTACGTATGGTAATATCACGAATGCTGTAGCTATTAAATTGAACTCTTACTGAAATGATTAAAACCATCACTTCTGTGAGGAAATTTGATAAAGGAGGTTGTGCTGGGTGAAATGTTCATATGGGTAAAAATTACAGCAAATTTTCTATCCTATTATTTTGCATGTTGTTTAGAGTTGGATGATGTCAAGAAACAGAAGAACAATACTATCACTTAGCATTTGTATTACCCTTTATGCTTGTAAGATTTCTGCACTCATCTTTTTTCTTCTGATATATAGAGCTGCATTTTATTATTTTTTTTATAAGATTTTATTTTGGGGGTACCTGGGTGACTCAGTCAGTTAAGCGCCCAACTTCAGCTCAGGTCACGATCTCATGGTTTGTGAGTTCAAGCCCCGCATCTGGCTCTGTGCTGACAGCTCAGAGCCTGGAGCCTGCTTCGAATTCTGTCTCCCTCTCCCTCTGCCCCTCCGCAGCTTGTGCTCTGTCTGTCTCTCTCAAGAATAAATAAACATTAAAAATTTTTAAAAAATAAAAGATTTTACTTTTAAGAAATCTCTACACCCAATGTGGGACTTGAATTTACAACCCTGAAATCAAGAGTCACATGCTCTACTGACTGAGCCAGCCAGATGCCCTTCAAGCTTCATTTTCTGACATAGGGAACAGTTGTAAACAGTTCCACTTCCTAGATGGAGAGAAGAAGCCCACAAATTCTTCTTTTTGCCTTATTAAAGTCAATTAATTTTTCTTCTGTACATTTACATTTGGGTGAGTTCAGACAGAAGTTTAATCTGAAAATTTTCTTTCCATCACTCAATCCAGAGTCCTTAGAGAAAGCTGTAGGCCATGAAGTTTATGTAAGTTAATTTATATTTGTTGACATCTCAGTTAAGAAGATGTATGGATAGGAAGAAAAATGAAGCTATTTTCTAAAATGAGTTTGGGTTTCATATATTTAAGCTGACTCTGACATTTATGATCTTGGATCATTAGCTGTATATAAGGAATTTTTTTAATTGGTAGGGTTGGATTGGCTGGAAGATACAGTCTTCTCAGGTCTAGTAGGCTCCTGAGTGAACCTCAAGGGACAGCAATGCAAATTTGATCACCTTCACTCAGTTACCTTTCCTGCAGTTACTTTGACACGAGCATGGTTATTTTTTTGCTAATAGACATTTTAGAAGCTTTGCTTCCCTGTGAGTTTGTCTAATACACCGTTTAATATTTGAAAAAAATCAATCAAATCTAAATAGTTTAAAATAGAAAAGTCAGTGCATAGAAGTAGTAAATTTTTAAAATGAAGACATTGTTCTGAAGGTCAAATGACTGAACTGTCTTTGTTTCCTTTTCTCTATACCTCTCAAGACTAAACCTGGATTAGAGAATGAGAAAGAACATTTATTCTTCAAACTCAATTAACAGGCACATTGTTTTAGAATTCTTTGCTGCACTACCCCCACTTCAACTTTCAATCTATGTAATAGCACTGTTGGGTAATTGTGGATAATCCTATCTCTGAGTGTGTGTGTGTGTGTGTGTGTATACGTGTGTGTATAGTTTCTCGACAAGCCCTCTTGTCGATTCTCTGCCCATCATTTATGTGATTCCCAAAGGATGAGTTGTCACAAATTTGTTCATTTTTTTTTTAAGGGAGAGAGAGGGAGAGAAAGCCAGGGAGGGGCAGAGAGAGAGAGGGAAAGATAAATCCCAAGCAGGCTTCACACTGTCGGGCCATAGCCGGATGTGGAGCTCAAACTCATGAACCACAGCATCGTGTCCTGAGCCAAAACCAAGAGTTGGATGTTTAACCCACTGAGCCACCCCGGCACCTCCAGATTTGTTGTATCTACTTGTTTTGTGTTGCTTTCTCTTAAGCATTTGGCTTTCTTTTAGGTTACAGAATAAACTATGATGTTTAGATGTTGATCAGATGTAATAAATATAACTTGTATTGCGGGATCTGCCAAGGCTCGCTTCTGAGAAGATAAATACATTAAATCACCTTGGCTACCCTTCAGAGTCATCTTTCTTCATTTAAAAGGAAATTTTCCTATGACATTTTAGGTTTTAATGTGATTTTTAGTAACTTTTGAAATCGTTGCTTATTTAAGGTAAATTAATTAAGTTAAATATATTCCAACACACACACATATAATCTTAATTGTTGGAGACCACGGTGGTGATGCTCTGTTTGAAGGATTCTTATCAAATATTTAAGCAGATATTCCCTTAATACAAAATGGCAAAAAGGATTATTGTCAAATGAGAACAAGTCTGAACTATTCATCACAAAGCAATTAGATAAGGAGATGCAGGAGGTCAACAAGAATATAATGTGTTTTTTTTGTATTGATTAGATGACATAAATACACTAAAAATTGTGTGGTAGAGAAGGCTGAGTATTTAAGCCACCTAACAGTCATTTTATAATTCTGAGTTT
This sequence comes from Felis catus, assembly GCF_018350175.1. Lineage (NCBI taxonomy): Eukaryota > Metazoa > Chordata > Mammalia > Carnivora > Felidae > Felis > Felis catus. The sequence goes on along the minus strand of NC_058375.1, from coordinate 175,196,669 downwards.
GGCATTAATCCTGGATATCTAGTTGTTTAAAGTGGATGAGATAAACAACAATCACCACCACCACCACCACAACAAAACAACTATTTGTCTTATTTGCAAAGGCAAACAAATTTCTGGAGAAATCTATGAGAAAGAAAACCATGCTGTGCTTACTTGTCTTGCCTAAATAAGTGATTATAGGAAAAATATCAGTTCACTGAAAGAGCAACTGCCGGTCTTAGATTTCTCTTTATTGCATTCTTTCTCCTCTAGTATTTTTTATTTCTCCTTATTCATTACTCGTTGGCTGTCTTTCTGATAACAAAGTTCTCATTAGCTATTTTACAAGAAGAGAAATTTAAAAATAATTTGTTGTATCATATTCTCAAATGAATAAACCCAGATGGTTCCGTTTACTAAATAAGATGGGGAGTGAGTGAGGTTCAGAATATCAGTTTAACCATGCCTCTCAAGTCCCAGTTAAACACACCTAAATTGAAAAAAATTTTTTCAACTTCACCATCTATTGTTCATTGTTTTCAAAATCAGAAGTCAAAAGTTTTCACTGAGTACCTAAGTTTTTATAAGGAACTATACCTGATCCCAAGCACTGGCTTAGAAAGAACAGAACAGACATGTTCCTGCCATGCTAGGTAGGAAAATGACTAAGGAATTACTTCAAGTAAACAAAAAATTTGGTGATTGTAATTGTATTATTTAAAACTAGATTTTCCGTTGACCACAGGAGCATATAGCAGGGTAACTCCACCTAGCCTGGGAGTTCAGGAAGTGTTTCCCTTAGGAAGTAATGCTAAGTTATGAAAGAAAGCAGCACTTATCTAGACAAAGAAGAATGTCATAAGCAGGAAGAAGTGCAGGCAAAGGCTTTGAGAGGACAAACAACCCAACAGATGTGAGAAAATGAGAGAAGGGCAGGAGAGTCGGCATGGAGAGAACAGGGACAGAGTGTCCTTGCTAGAAGACTGAGAAACACAAAGCATTGAACTATTCAGGACCTTGTAGATGATGCTCAGGATGCTGGAACAGTACAGGTGAGAGAGGATAAACTATGCTAGCCACAGTAAGAACAGAGAGATATAGACTGCTGATATATTTGTAAGGCACAATCAACAGGAAGGGACTGGATGCAGACTAGAAAGTAAGAATGTAAGGAATTGAGAGGGGTCCAACATGACTCCAAGCTTCGTGGATGATGGTGTATCAGTGACTGGAAACAAGAGAGAGGTCAAGTTTGTAGATGAAGATCAAAAATTAAGTCTTGGGGGCACCTGGGTGCCTCAGTCGGTTAAGCCTCCAACTCTTGATTTCGGCTCAGGTCGTGGTCTCACGGTTCATGAATCTGAGCCCCAAGTCAGGCTCTGAGCTGATAGCATGGGACCTGCTTGAGATTCTCTGTCTCTTTATCTCTCTGCCTCTCTCTCTCTCTCTCTCTCTCTCTCTCTCTCAAAAATAAATAAATAAAGGGGCGCTTGGGTGGCTCAGTTGGTTAAACATCCAACTTGGGTTCAGGTCATGATCTCATGGTTTGTGGGTTCAAGCCCCACATCAGGCTCTGTGCTGACAGCTCAGAGCCTGGAGCTTGCTTGCTTTAGATTCTGTGTCTCCCTCTCTCTCTGCCCCTCCCCAATTTGTGCTCTGTCTCTCTCGTTCTCAAAAATAAACATTTAAAATAATTTCTTTAATAAAAAATAAATACATAAACATTAAAAAATAAAAGAAGCATATAAAAAATTAAATTTTGGATTTAAATTTGCAATGTCTATGACACATGCCAATCAGATTATTCTACTTTTTCTTTTAATACTCATTCTTACGTTTTTCCATTTTCGCCACCTTTTTTTGTTTTATTTTATATATTTACTGTTTAAGTCTTAGGTTTTTTTTTAATGACATTTTGATACACTTGTGAACTTTTGTACTTTTCTCGTGCTCTTTCCTTATGTCAGCTTTCTGCAGTTTTAAGTGATCATTTCTTTATAGAAAGTCACCGTCCCTCATTCCGTTTGACTTATAGTTGTTTTTTTTTTCTTGGTCTTAGGTATTATATCTTCTAAAACATCTCACTTTTTAGTTTATGTTTAATGTATTAAATCAGAAATGGCAAATAGGTAGTGCTAGGAGGCACCACCTCTGATTAGTTATGCCTGCTTTGAAACAAAATTTGAGGCATGTGGAACACATGCCCTGCATTTCATTATCTTCCTTCCTGACTTTGTTTCTTGTAATTGAACAAATGAGCAAGTACAATAACAACTAAAGTGAGGGCTCAGTCCTCTAGAATGTAATCCTGGTTTCATTTCCACCCATAGACACTGGGGTGACTTGAGCAGACAGAAATTCAATACAGCTTTTAGAGTGTAAAAAGTAGAAATCAGGAATTTTCAAGTGGCTAATTCTACTGTTCACTTTATTCTTATATCACAGTGGTTGTCTCTGATAGGAGGTTGAAGGGCAGTATCAAGATTTGCTAGCTCTTAAAAAAAACAATTTAGATATCTGAGTTTAATACATTAATACTTCCTCCATGTGACTGATCTCTGACTATTCTAGAAACACAATGTCCTTGTAGGAAGTCTGGACTGATTACTAAAAATATGTGGCATCTATCATCTCCTTTACTCCTATCTCAACAATAAGTGAATGGTGGAAGTGTATGGGGCAGATAAATGTAGGTGGCTACAGGTTTGGTCTTTAAACTTTGAATCAAAATGTCAAGGACTCAAAATGTAAATATCTCCAAATGTAAATGAGTCTTTTAGGCTCAATATGGTGAAGTATTTAGCGATTAAAAAAGGGGGGGGGCTGGTCCTAAATGTGGTCCAGTGAGAGCCAGACAATGGTTCTAAATGTGGTCCAGTGGAGAATTCCTTTGGTCAGGACAGATAAATTAACTCCAGTTAGATTTTGATGCAGATAGAGTAAATCTTATGAGTCATGAGAAAGTACTGGCTCTATCTATGAGCAGTCTTAATATTTACCTTTATGAAGAGATAGGAAAGTTCTGCATTTGCAGTAGATTCACAGTGAATTTCTTAATTTTCATAATTAAATATCAACTACGATAATAGCATGCTTGGCATTTGGAATATATAGACTTTTCTTCAATCAATAACAGTGACTAGCTCAACTTCAGACATTATTCTCATATTAGTTAATAATAAGCTACTCTTAGTAATCTGGCTGATATAATTAAATATCATTCAAGAAACACTCTAAGACTGGTTTTCAAATTGTACTCCATGGGGCACCAGGGTTTCTCCAGACTTTTCAGGTTAACCTTAAGAGGCTTCCTAGGTGGATGAGGAATGACTACTAATTCCTACCTTCTGCAAAAAAGAAAGTATGCTTTGATATCTTACAAGTAGTTAGCTCCTGCAGAAGCATTGATTTGGAGAACATGTTTCTCCCTCGCAAAAATGAGGTTTGTAAATCACTGTTTTGAGGACCATAGGGGTCATCTTTTTCTACAGATTCGTTAAATTCTATTCCTGAATCACAGTGGATGAATATCATAGGAACATTACTTTAGCACAGATAGATGATAGATAGATGATAGATAGATAGACAGATAGATAGATAGATAATGTCTTTCCAAATGCTTGTTTCTGGTTTCAGGGTTGGGTCCCAACTATTGCTGGTCAAAGAAATCTCATCTGCCCCACTACAGTTATTGATTTAGGAATGGGTATACAATTCTTTTCAATGGAATGAATAAAAAGACTAGAGACTTTAATAAAGTCTAGAGACTTTAATAAAAGTCTCTAGAAAGGAAGTTTTTAGCTCTCCTGGAAAGTGATGAGAATTCAATCTAGATGTTAATGAGAAAGCAACTTATAATGATTCCAACTGACAGATGTCCTTAGAATATAAGGACTAGATTTAGAATAGAGCTAGCATGATGCATGATTGAACAAAAAGGAGGAAAGAATTCATGAACTTGATTACAATGTTTACTTCTGGATTAACCAGCCCTAAAACCTGTCCTCCCTCTGATTTCCATCTATGTAAACCATTATATTGTTTAATACACTTTCTTTTTTCCTGCCACTTGCAGCTGAAATAATCTTGACATATATATTCCAGATAAAGGAAGGAAGTAGCTTGTACAAAAAACACAGTGGTGAGAATAAACTTGGCATGTTCAGAGAAGAGTAAGGATGTTATCAGGAAGTTACAAAAGAATAAAGATGAACTCAAGTCGTTCTGGGCACTGATGAGAAAGAAGGGATGGCTGCAAATGTAGATAGACTAAGGGAATGAAAGTTCAGTTCAATGGAATTAAGTTCTTAAAGAGTCAACATAATGTGGAATTTAGGGTTACAGAATTTTTTTTTCTCAGACAGAGAAGTTTCTAGTGACCTTACAAGCCTGATAAGGATGTAGGTTAAGGGTAGCACAGGGGAATGATGTAGGGATTCATATTGCCAAATGGCTTATGGAATGTGGGACATAAGAATAGCTTCTCCTGGAAAGGATTCCACGTAAGGATCATTTCTTTTTTTTTTTTTTTATGAAATTTATTGACAAATTGGTTTCCATACAACACCCAGTGCTCATCCCAAAAGGTGCCCTCCTCAATACCCATCACCCACCCTCTCCTCCCTCCCACCCCCCATCAACCCTCAGTTTGTTCTCAGTTTTTAAGAGTCTCTTATGCTTTGGCTCTCTCCCACTCTAACCTGTTTTTTTTTTCCTTCCCTCCCCCATGGGTTCCTGTTAATTTCTCAGGGTCCACATAAGAGTGAAACCATATGGTATCTGTCTTTCTCTGTATGGCTTATTTCACTTAGCATCACACTCTCCAGTTCCATCCACGTTGCTACAAAAGGCCATATTTCATTTTTTCTCATTGCCACGTAATATTCCATTGTGTATATAAACCACAATTTCTTTATCCATTCATCAGTTGATGGACATTTAGGCTCTTTCCACAATTTGGCTATTGTTGAGAGTGCTGCTATGAACATTGGGGTACAAGTGGCCCTATGCATCAGTACTCCTGTATCCCTTGGATAAATTCCTAGCAGTGCTATTGCTGGGTCATAGGGTAGGTCTATTTTTAATTTTCTGAGGAACCTCCACACTGCTTTCCAGAGCGGCTGCACCAATTTGCATTCCCACCAACAGTGCAAGAGGGTTCCCGTTTCTCCACATCCTCTCCAGCATCTAGAGTCTCCTGATTTGTTCATTTTGGCCACTCTGACTGGCGTGAGGTGATACCTGAGTGTGGTTTTGATTTGTATTTCCCTGATAAGGAGCGACGCTGAACATCTTTTCATGTGCCTGTTGGCCATCCGGATGTCTTCTTTAGAGAAGTGTCTATTCATGTTTTCTGCCCATTTCTTCACTGGGTTATTTGTTTTTTGGGTGTGGAGTTTGGTGAGCTCTTTATAGATTTTGGATCCTAGCCCTTTGTCCGATATGTCATTTGCGAATATCTTTTCCCATTTCGTTGGTTGCCTTTTAGTTTTGTTGGTTGTTTCCTTTGCTGTGCAGAAGCTTTTTATCTTCATAAGGTCCCAGTAATTCACTTTTGCTTTTAATTCCCTTGCCTTTGGGGATGTGTCGAGTAAGAGATTGCTACGGCTGAGGTCAGAGAGGTCTTTTCCTGCTTTCTCCTCTAAGGTTTTGATGGTTTCCTGTCTCACATTTAGGTCCTTTATCCATTTTGAGTTTATTTTTGTGAATGGTGTGAGAAAGTGGTCTAGTTTCAACCTTCTGCATGTTGCTGTCCAGTTCTCCCAGCACCATTTGTTAAAGAGGCTGTCTTTTTTCCATTGGATGTTCTTTCCTGCTTTGTCAAAGATGAGTTGGCCATACGTTTGTGGGTCCAGTTCTGGGGTTTCTATTCTATTCCATTGGTCTATGTGTCTGTTTTTGTGCCAGTAAGGATCATTTCAAGGGAAGATTTATATTTCAGTTGAGGCCAAAGAGTGGAGATGGAGGGTTCTGTGAAAAGTTCATGAGAGTTCATAAGAGACCTTAGTAAACAGTGAGTGTGGTTTCCAGAGAGCAGAATGGAAAGTGTTTTCAGAAAAGATAGGACTTGGATAAGTCAGAGAAAAGAAGGCAGAAAACTCCTAAATATATGTAGTGAAGGAAATAGTATCAGTGGGGGACACTAACAAGGATTGAAGGGATGTGAGCCATGGAATAAACAGCTGACTTTGAAATATTATGTGACCCTGCCATTTCAGTGTAAGCAGAGCTTTTGTTGGTCTTGAGCATGAGAAGACTAGCAAATAGGTTTTCAAAGAGAAATTAATGAAGAGGTTGTTATGAAAAATCCAAAGAAATCCTTTGTCAATTGTGCAGTGGACTGAATTAGTTTCTAGAACCCCTTCTTAGTGCAGAAACAGCAGGAGCCTCAATAGATGGGCAAACTCAGGATAATTAAGCTCCTAAGGGGACGGTAATTTTATTGTACAGGAGAATAGACTTAGTTCTCAAGGAGAAGCATCAGCCACCCCACAGGATTTGAGGCTTTGGACTCTGTGTGGAACATACAGCATTTTTTTTAAGGGCAGATTATGTTCTTTTGAAATAGTTAAGATAACCAAGGAGGTAAAATAAGCTTTTCAAACAACTATCAATCCTTGAACAAAAGTTCATTTTCATTTTTTGGTTATCTTACCTATATGTCCAGTGGAGAGAATCTTTTAGAATCTGAAAATGTTTTCCTTTAAAGAAGTTTATACATAAATATTCTTCCCTGTGTAAAAATGTGTTTTAAAACTGTTTTTAAAACTTGCTTATTTCTTTACAACACTCATGATACTGAAAAGACTATAGAACAAACAAAGACTCATAGTTTAAAATTAGTTTACTGAGTTGGGGTGCCTGGATGGCTCAGTTGGTTAAGCTTCTGACTCTTGATTTCAACTCAGGTCATGATCTCGCGGTTGTGGGATTCAGCCTCATATTGGGCTCTGTGCTGAGCACTGAGCCTGCTTAAGAGTCTTTCTCCCTCTCTCTCTGCTCCTCTCCCCTGCTTGCATGCACACACTCTCTCTCAAATAAGTTAATAAACATTAAAAAATATAATTAGCTTACTGAGTGAAAAAATATATTTTATTATAAACTCATAACTAAAGAAGAGTATAAGTTACTATAATCAAAAGATGCACATAAGGAGAACTGGGTAATTAAGTACTTTGAATGTAGACACAAGACTTGGGGATTTAAAATACCTGACATATATTTTACAGAATAGTTTTTACAAATAAAGAAATAAATGACACAGTGAAGAAAAAAGTTTTACATAATGAAGGTATTTCTGGAAAGTTTTCTACTTCCCTCTATATATTCTAGTAGTTTTAAATTATGATTATGTTGTTCTCATTGCCTCAAATATTTTTTTTCCTTTGTGACTCTACCAAACATGTATGAATTTCTCAAAGCTTAAAATTTTTCTAACTTAAGTGCATCAACGTATTAATCCTTTTTTAAGTGTAAATGTTTTATGTGCATAAGTTTTACCTTAGCTATGCTGTGCTTACATCTTTAGCTCTATTAGGAGATAATAGTAATTTGCTATTGATACACATGGCATATACAAAAACAAAACAAAACAAAACAAAACAAACAAACAAACAAACAAAAACCAAGAGAACTAACACCCAAGTTGTATTTGTACTCATTAAAGATTTTGAGTGTGTCATTGATTTTCTTACTGGTCAGTGCTCTTTTACAATTATATATACAATGGCTCAAATAAAGTCAGCATATTTCCCTTCAGAGGCACCAAAGGGAATGATCCAGAATCATTCATTGTTAATAGTTTGCCTTATATCCTACTGGTATCTTTGATTAAACTTGAAAACAGCCTAGGACACTATTTTTGCTAGTAGTAGCAAATGCCTCTGATTTCAGGCGATTCTCTGATCAAATTAGTTTGAGTAAAGTTAATTTAGCTGGGTTTATAGGATTTGGACTCTCAGGATAAGTAGTTATTTCAGTGCCATACACACTTCTTTTGCAGTGGTTAATAAGCACCTAATAGAATAATGGATTTCTAAGGGTCACTCTATAAACATTTGTTGTGTCTCTAAACGACAGATCTTTGGGACTTGAAGCTTCTGTTCATAGGAAATTTGATAAAAATTAATTATTATGACATGTTTAATCAATTAAGTGTTTAGTTTAAAAATCTAATGGAAAATTCCTTTAGGTGAATATTATTTGAAGCAAGAGTATTGCTTGAAATATTAATAATAATGTAGGGAATTAGGTCCCTTTGGAACTATAGTAAAACCTTGGATTACGAGTAACTTGCTCTGCGAGTGTTCCACAAGACGAGCAAACATTTCTAATACATTTTAACTTGATAAGTGGGTGATGTCTTGCAATACAAATAGTACATGATGCCGAACATCACATGATCACAACTGAGCCAATGATTCTTCTCTCTCTCTCTCTCTCTCTCTCTCTCTCTCTACGGTATTGTGGGTGATTGTTTCCCATGCTCAGATGCTTGGTTTCAGGCTGCGGTGTTTGGCAGAAATCAGTGATTTTTCAGAACATTGGAAGGTGCCCGCAACAGACACTAGTGTATTTTTATCACTTCAAGGTCCTTTGCTTTTCCATACAAGAGTAAACTTAGGAATGTTTTGCTTCACTCTAGGTCAGGCCACCTGCAGATATAGACCCTTTCCTCTGCTGCCTTATTGCCAGCTACATTAAATACAGTATATGCTGAGTTTATTAATACTGTACTGTAGTCAACATCTGTGTAAGCGTACACAAATGCCCCCATGCAGAAAAAGGTTGAAAAGAAAGGCAGTAAGAAGAAGGAGATGATTATAGTAGAGGTTAAGAAGGAAACCATCAAGAAGTGTGAACAAGGTATGCAAGTGGCCAAAATTGCAAGATTATATAAGAAGTCTACATCTGCATCTTGTCTGCAGAAGATGGGGAGAAAAAGGCATTTTCTCACTTCAAATGAGATTAAGGAGATGTGTAAAATGTGGGAAACAGTGCAAAATTTTGTAGAAAAGCACCACCCAAATAAGGCTATAGCAGTGGGAGTGATGAATCTGTTTAACAACAATGCAATGTCACATTTCCGTGAAATCCTCAAAAGGAGGCAAAATCAGATGTCATTGGATAGGTTCCATGTTAAAGTTGCACGGAAAGTAAAAGATTCCATTGTGCGTGATTAATAGCAGTGATTCCGTTAGTGATAGTGAAAGTCATCCTACACAATAACCCTCCTCTCTCGTCTCTCTCACATCAGCCATGAAAGTTTTCAACAAAAAAATACAGGTTAATTTATTTTTCTCTATATTTTATATTTTCTTTATTATTCTGTATTATATTACAGTATTGAAATCATTTTTATATGAATATTTTTGGGTTGTGGAATGAATCATCTGAGTTTCCATTATTTCTTATGGGGAAATTTGCCTTGATATACAAGGGCTTTGGGTTACAAGAGTGTTTCCAGAACTAATTATGCTTGCAAACCAAAGTTTTGTTGTATTTGTGAAGTAAAATCTCAGTGATAGCGTTTAGGGAAATTAAATAGTTGAAATAAGGTTTGGAGTATGTTTTGGTTCATGGTATATTTTTTCTATGAATTAAGAGTGAAACCTTTTTGGGCAAAATTGAGTGGTCAATAATGACAAGTGGAAGACCGTTAATGATGAGCAGTTGATTGTTATGATGTAGTAAGTCTATAAAAGAATTACAAGAAGAGATAGTAATGTATCACTGTTTTTAGTCTCTTTCTGGATGAGCCTCTCTGTTTCTTTATCTTAGGGTTTAATTTTTATTCCTCATTTTTTGGCATGAATCACAATCTTCCCTTTATATTGTCCCCTTTTCAAAAGTGTCTTCTTATTAATTATTTTATTCATTCATTCCAAATTTATTGGCTTCCTCCTATTTGCCGACATTCTTCTAAGCACTGAAACTCTAGAGATACAAGACTTCATGGAGTTCTTCCTGTCCTACATTTGCTGTAATGTTCAACTCAATCAACTAAGCAAACAGTTGCTATTATTTCCTATGTATAAGCCCCTATCCTGAGGGAAGCAAATATGTAGCACCATCACTGACCTTAGGAAACTTATATTTAGGTTGCAGAGACCAACATTTAAAAACATATAAAGCATGGTATAATAACTGGTAAGATGGATGTTTATTTAATTTATGGGGGTTCTGAGAAGAGATCTAACTTTATACCATTGACAGAAAGGTAGAGAGAAGCTACATTTGACATTGATGTTTCATTTCCTATAATGTATACATATCCGACAAAGACCTAATGCTTTGTTGTCTTTTTGCTGATGTAATTTCTCCCTAGTGATTTAGCCAATCAAGCATTATGTATTAATTAATTCATTCAAGAAATATTTATTGAGCACATACTATATCAGGCACTATTCTAGGTTCTGGGCATATAGCAATATACACAATGAGCAAAAATCTACCTTCAAAGAAGTTATATTTCTAGTTAATTGGACAATTAACAAATACATAAAACATAGCATATCAAATAAGATAGGGGCTATGGAGAAAAATAAAGCACAGAAGAGAGACAAGAAGTCTTAGGGTTAGGGTAGGCCTCCTTTACCTAGGACGATTAAGAAAGTCCTGATTGAGCCGGCACCTGGGTGGCTCAGTTGGTTAAGTGGTCCAACTTCAGCTCAGGTCATGATCTCATGGTTGGTAAGTCTGAGCCATTCATCGTGCTCTCTGCTGTCAACACAGAGCCTACTTCAGATCCTCTGTGTCCCTCTCTCTACCCTCCCCTGCTCTCTCTCTCGCGCACGCGCGCGCGCAAAATAAAATAAACATTACAAAGAAAAAAGTCCTGATTGATAAAGTGACATTTGTGCAAAAACTTCAAAGTGGTAAGGAAATGAGCAATGCAAGTATCTGGAGGAATAAGGTGTGCAATGCAAGGTGTGTAAATAAGCAATGCAAATATCTGGAGGTGTGAACATGCCTGATGTGTTCAAGGAACTGTAAGGTTTTGTGGCAGTGGCAGACAGGAGAATTTTTTTTAATTTTTTTTCAACGTTTTTTATTTATTTTTGGGACAGAGAGAGACAGAGCATGAGAGGGGGAGGGGCAGAGAGAGAGGGAGACACAGAACCAGAAACAGGCTCCAGGCTCTGAGCCATCAGCCCAGAGCCTGACCTGGGGCTCGAACCCACGGACCGCGAGATCGTGACCTGGCTGAAGTCGGACGCTTAACTGACTGCGCCACCCAGGCGCCCCAAGGAGAATTTTTTTTAATGTTTATTCATTTTTGAGAGAGAGAGGTGGGGGGAGGGGGGGCAGAGAGAGAGGGACAGAGGATCCGAAGTGGGCTCTCAGCTGACAGCAGCAAGCTTGATGTGGGGCTTGAACTCAAGTATCAGGAGATCATGACCTGACCCAAAGTCAGACACTCAACCAACTGAGCCACCTAGGCACCCCAGAGACGAGGATTTTTTAAAATGAAGTTACAGAGAAACAGAGAATCAGATATTATAATTGGGGTAATGGCAGCATGGACTGTTCAGAACAGGAGAAAGAGGATAACTATGACCAGTATGAGGTCAGTTATCATCTCTTGGTCAACATAATGAAGATCCAAACTTGAGTTTAAGTTGTAGTCAGGGATTTGCCCTTCACAGAGACAGTAATTCAGTCTAGAGCAAAATTAACCCAATTTTCCCATTTTTAGAGAGTACAAAAAGAGCTTAGAGTCAGGAAGTCTGTTCTATTTCTATTTCTATTCTGGCTCCAACTAGCTGGGTAACCTGGAACTGATAAATTAAAGTCTCTGGGTTTCTCTTTTGTTTTCCTTTAAAATGAAGGGATGTTTGCTAGATGATATCTAAGCTTTAAAAATTCAATTCAAGGATAAATGGCGAGCAAATCCAACCTGATGCTGCAAACAGAGCTTTATTGTTTTTTGAGGGCCCAGAATATCAGGTTTGTGTTCACATTTATTTTTTTTTAAATAATCATGGCAATTTTCATAAAATAACAGTTTTCTCTATTCATTCCCTGGTTGCTGAGAGGGGGCTTTTCCCCAGGCTAATCTTCAAGCCTGTGTTCTGAATGCCACAGGGTTGAAAACACAGAATGGCAAGTCCAGAGGCATTCTTGGGGATCTCTGCACTTAAATGCTCATCCACTGTTCATTAACATCTGGCGCATCAGCATGAATTGCTGCCATTCAAAAATATAGAGAGAAGACTGCTGTGGAGTTGTGGTCTCTGCCTCATTGTTTTCCAGAATGAGCCTAAGCAGAACTTGTTACTATCTCTGCTGGGTCAAAGTCTTCCATGGTTACTGGAAAATGTGGAAATATATTGTATTTTCTATGAAGTCATGATTTTATAAAATGAATTTACTATATGCCACTCTTCAGTATGAAAAGGAAGGGCTTATGCTCTGAGTTCCTAACCAAGTGAAATCTCTTAACTGCTTATTTTTTAGTGTTTGTAGATAGAGATTATCAATTTTCATTATACTATTTTCAGAAGATTTTTAGAAAGCAAAGCAACAGATTCTAAGGCTTATGGAAATCATAAACGTTTACTAAAACACATAGTGAGGGACTTCATGAATAGAAAATTACTTGCTCTAGAAACAGAAAAATCATCAAATAAAAGTGTTATTTTATAAGACAAGAAAAATTATCAGCTCCTGAAAAAAAATAACCCAACATAGAGAAATGGAGATGGCAAATTAGGAAAATAATTGAACTGGACTGTATTTCTACAGTTTAAAGGATGTCAATCAAATATATTAACAGAAAGAGTAAATGAAAAGAAATAACTTAAGTGCTTAACTGTAACAGAAAATAATCAAGCAAAATAACCCGAAGAACTCAATGAAGAGTTTAAAAACATGGCGCATAATCTCTGGGGGCAAAATCTTACTTTTTTCATAGAAAAAAATCATAAATAACTATTTGATTTCTGTAATTTTATTTTATGTATCTTCTAAGAATAAAAATATTCTATATTTTATGATCTAGAATTCAGAAGGTTAAAAATCATGGTCACACATGAGTTACTGTGTAATCCGGGCTGGGTTTTCAGTGTTAAGTTTCAAGAAGGGCTTTTTCTTTCTTATTTTCAACTGTAATTTATACCTAATTCATCATTGAATAATCCAAGCCCCCAGATGAAATATTATAGCATGTAGCTGACTCATAAGATGGAAGATACTGCTCTAACTTTAGTTAATTATTTTTCCTGACCTATGAAGGAAGACTACATTCTTTTGAAGGCCTTATTGATACCATTGTGGTCATGAGTTTGAGTGCCAGAGTCTCAACCAGTGAGTCACATCCCTAAGCTACACCAATATCCTCCCAAAGGGGTCACAATGTAAGATACGAAACAGTATCAATGACTTATTGTTACTTTACCCTTTTGATTCTGCAGTGAATCCCAGAGTGCATGTTTTGCTGACCCTGAGGGTGAAGGACAGCACAGAGAGGATTTAGTGACTAAAACTTCAGCACCTCATTGAAAGACAGCAATTGCCATTTTGGTTTTTTTTCACAGGATAAAACTGGAGTGATTCTCTCCTTCCCCTTTTAAAATTCCCACACCACTGTCCAGAAGTTTTCTTCACATCACATTTCTTCTTGGAACTGCAAAAACAATATGTGCATTAGCCTTTGCTAATGAAAAAGGAGAGAATGGAAAACAAAGGGAGAAAATGGAAGAAAATATGAGGTATGAATGAAAAATTTGGTGACTGATTAAAAGCAGAGAATCCAGGGAATATAGCGATCAATGGTAATACCAGAAGTAGGGGACTTTGAGAGAAGGGTGACAGTAATGTAGAAACTGAGAAGAAAGCTGGCTTTAGGGAAATAGGAAAATACTGAAAGAGCAATGTTTTGATTCAAGAAAGAACAAAGCAGGGCTGAGCTAAACTGCCTAGTATTTCTTTTTCAGCACAGTTATTCAAATGAACTTCCAGTAGATTCCTCTTATGCCTTGAGTTAATTATTAGATTGCTTTATGCAGTGAGACTTAATTGCATCACTTCCCATAGTTATCATTAAGGTGATTGCTGCCAAACTGAGTGAAGCATGATGACTACCCTGATTTGGGTAAATATGACCTAAGACTTAAAGGTGAAGGCTTGATAAGACAAAGAAGTTCCAAGAAGGAAGAAGCAGAACAGAGAAAATTAGAAATATTATCATCAGGCCAAATGTAACATTTTATGCTCATTTTTTACTCTGTACTGTCTATTGAAGGCTTGTCAATTACTTCCTCCTTCTACATGTGTTAGAATTTATTCTCTATTTTTGCTTCCCTTGGTAATCTGCTGAAAGATTATGTCATTGGACATTGATCCAGTTCCAACAACTTCTGAAGCTGGGCAAATTGTTTGGGAATAATCTGGAAGCTATGCCATTGGAGATATTACAAGAGGTATGGCCTCCTCAGGAATTCAAGCCAAAGCTTGATTCATGTGAATCGCATTCCCTTCCACCTGACCTATCACTTGGGGACAAAAAGAGATAGCTTGTGGATGGACTGCTGTAGACACGGATGTGATGTCAACTCCTATAGAAAACAGATGGCTGATGCTGCCTTTCTGAAAGGTATGGTCTCTGACCTAAACTATTCTGACTAGACTGTGTTAAATGTGACCAGAGGTGTCTGAATGTGAGCTGAGACTAAGAAGCCCCCTGGTGAGCAATGCAAAGCCAAAGTGGGAAAATATTTTTTTCCGTTTTCTCCTCCTGCTCCTTCAACAAAGAACATTTTTCTTTTCAGTTTTAAAGCTGCTATTATTCTTTGATGGTATCATCTTAAAGGATGATCTCAATGTGTCTAATTAGTCTGAGGAAACTTATTCTTTCACTAGATTTGTTACCATATTGGGATGTAAAAATTTTCCTTCACATCTAAAAGTTGCCAAAATCATAAAAAGACAACTGATTGAGCAATTAAATTATTTTCCCTTTATTGCACAAGGCTCAATTAATGACTCTCTCCATTTACTAGCAAACCAACATTAAAAGACATGCAAGTCATTTTCTTCTTTTACTATTTGTTCCTTAATGTCCATCCTTACTCCAATTTCCACCCCTGTCATAATATACTCTGTAATGTTTTCAAAATATGTAGATGTGTATGGGTGTGTGTGTGTGTGTGTAAATATACGTGGAGAGAGAGAGAGAGGGTGGAGGGAGAGAAAGAGATGTTTAGGGGCATGTGTTATTCATTTGTATAAATGTATAGGCCTCATTACCAATTATAACAGAACTACAAATTTTTTAGAAATTAATCAAACAAGAATGACCAAGACCATTATGAAAGATAATTTTAATTGAAAATATAAACCTAATTCCTGCATGTATAAAAACAATACTGTGTCCCCATGAATGGCATATTTAATAGCATAAAGATGTCAATTCTTTCAAATTAATCCCGTAAGATGATAGAATTCCAATAACAATTGCATTAAAAGTTCCAGCTTATGGAATGGCAGAATTAAGTTCCTTATAAGAAATTATGAGTTATAAGTAGCATTTAATTTTTTACTGCAAGTCTGCAGAGTTAGATTTTACTTCATGTTACCATTATTTTGCCCAATGTACACGTTATGGGTTGAATTGTGTCCCCACATCAAAAAGACATGTTGAAGTCCTAACCCCTAGCAAAGCAGAATGTTACTTACTTGGAAATATTTTTTTTCCAGCTTCATTGACATACAATTGACCTATAACACTGTGTAAGTTTAAAGCGTACAATATTATGATTTGATACATGTATATGTTGAAAAATGTTTACCACAGTAAGGTTGGTTAGCACATTCTTCATCTCATATAACTAGCATTTATTGTTGTTGTTGTTTTGATGAGAATATTGAAGCCCTAATCTCATGGCAACTTTCAAGCATACAATAAAGGCTATAGTCACCATACTGTACATTAGACCCTCAGAACTTATTCATCTTATACTTGGAATTTTATACCCTTTGACCAATACTTCCCCATTTCCCTCACCCTTCAGTCCCTGGTAACTATCTTTCCATCTGTTTCCATGAGTTTGGTGTAATAATTTAATAACATTGAATTTTATAATAGTAATTATTATATAATAATATATATAATGTTATATATTATAATAATATAATAATAATTTTTCCTTTAATGAATGATTACTTTTAAAATGGAGTAACTGGACAAAGCCAAAATAGAATATCCTCACCCAAAAGTAAATTGTCCTTCTACAAAATCACCCATTAGGCTAACTTTTCCTTTCATCATTGGTAGGACCATTTTGATAATTTTGGTACACAGAATAGCCTTCATCTGCTACTTAATAGAGTAATATACTATCAATATCACATAAGTAATCTGACTGGATCCATGATGTATTTATCCATGAAGCAAAGCTTTCTTCATATTGCTAAATTAAAATAGCTTAGGCAGCCAACTAAATCTATTGATTTTCATTATTTATACTTACTTTGTACATTATGTTCATGTCTAAAAATATAGGAAAATGATAAAGATGGCAATTAAGTATAGAATTTATCACACTTGTAAATATAATTGAAACATGAAATAAAGTACTACAGTGCAAACGCAAATGGTCTTTGCAGTTTTGAAGTTAAATTGTTTATTTGTTTGTGACACCGTGGGAGAGGGGTCCCTTGCTTCCCTGAGAGTGAGGTTTTTTAGTCTTTTCTGTTTCTAGTGCACCATAGGGGATCTGAAATCCCCTTTAGTCTACCTGAGACTGAGAACTCCCAGTGATCAGGAAATAGGTACTATTTAATTTATTTCCTTATTTTTCCGTTAACTGCTATTATGTCTACCTGGGGGGAAAACAAAACGAAATGAAACCAGCCAACCAACAATAAACAACTGTACTATATGGAGCTTAAGAAGTCCTTTAACTGAAAGGTGCTATACATAGCCCCAAAGCAGCTCAGAACAGATATTGGACCTGTCTCTTTATTTAACATGATGTGGAATGGTCTGTGTCAGGGTAAGTGGCATGGGAAAAATTAATCTCCCTGGGGGTCTGTCTACTCAAGGACAAAGAAATTACCTGAGGAAAAATAAACACAGCCTGAAATAAAAGAGTAAAGAAATATGAGTTTGGTTTAAAGATACTGCATCAGTATCAGAAGACTGATTTGAGGTAAAGCTGTAGGGTCTCATTAGATTATTGTGTGTACCACATCCATGGACTTAGGTCTATACTCCAAGGAGAGAAAGCTGCAAGAAAAGAAAAAGAAAAGCTCTAGTGGAAGTGGCTTTATATTTTACATGAAACACACAAACCCTACTGGTGTCTTTTAAAGCCAAAGAGCAACATTTGAACTGTAGGTGCGGTGCCTAATGTCTACTCAAACAGGCTTACATTTACGATGAGATTAGGCATCAGGTGTTGGTGCCTTCAACATGAATCGTGCTGCTTTTGGTGCAGGTCTTTATGGCTTCGGCGGTAGACAGCAGGAGGAAATGGAGCAGGAGCGTCAAAACCCACAGATACAGCAGGGGATAACCAAGATGAATATTTGGTAAACACATAAAAGACATTATCCTAAAGATAATGCAAACTCTCAGGGAGGATTTTGAGGGGAGTTGGAATTCTTGCAGAGAAGCAAAGAAAAAACAGATTTTTAAATGTTAATATGATATTATTATGCCCAGGTTGGTGTCATCTAAATACAACAAAGCTGCTGACTTGATACAATTACATATGAAAGTTTGGAAAATAGAAAAAAAATAGAGGGAAGGAAAAAGCCGTCTATTTTCCTACAGGTAGAATCTTTGGGTAGTCTTATGGAGAAATAGATTCAGATCAAGGGAGACAACAGAACCATGTAGTTGCTACTAAACCATTTGTTTATTTATTTATTTTTTAATACTTTATTTATTTTTGGCAGAGTGCAAGTGGGGGAGGGGCACAGAGGGGGGTACAGAGGATCTGAGGCAGGCTCTGTGCTGACAGCAGCCAACCTGATGTGGGGCTCAAACTCAGAAACTATGAGATCATGACCTGAGTGGAAGTCGAACGCCCCAGGTGTGCACATGCATGAGCTCTCTCTGTCTCTCTCTCAAAATAAATTAAAAAAAAAAAAAACTTAAAAAAAATAGAGAGATAAAGTTTATCAAATAAGTGTAAAAGGATGAAGATGGTTAAGCAATGCAAATTCCCGAGGCAAACAACATTGAGGTGAAGAGCAGTTTAAAAATAATCACACCCACATATCTGAATATAGACGAGAGACTAACAAGTCATTCTTTGTTTCCAACATGAAACAAAGAAGTAGACACATGTCAAGGGATGATATGTCTGAAGTTCAGATCCATGTCTGCCTGTTGGCCACACCCACAAGCTGCCTCAGACTGACAGGCCACATTCATTCCCTCACAGCTATTCAGACCTCCATTTCCAACACAGGTGATCAGCCTCACTTGAAACAATTTTTGTTTTATTATTCCTGAGAAATTGAAGATAAATAAATTGAATTTTAAAGAATGATCAAATGCAACTGCAAATGCACCAGGTGATCTGCTTTTCTTAACATTCTTTTATAGTATAAGCATTTATTTATGTGCTTTATAATTTTTTAGTTTGTATAATGGGATTTAGAATGCACTGCAACCTCTAAAATTATGTCTACTCAAGAGGCTAAATAAGAAAGATTAGCAACAAGAACTTCGAAGGGAAAAATGCACAGTTTTTTTGTTCCTTTACTCAGAAAATATACCCTGGCTCCCAAATGCCATATTACAAGAACTGTGCTTACACCAATTGTGTAGGAATAAATATGAAGCAAAGATGATGCGCATAGGTAATAAGAAAGAGGGAGAAAGAAATAACAGTCCCCTTTTCAAATGCTTATTATTGGTGTCTGGGGATATACCTGGGGAAAACTCTAATAGAAGTAGAACTAATCAGCAAATTTAGAAATATTAGATCTATTATAAAGCCAGGTCTTCACAGACACAATTATTTCTATCCTTAGGGATAAATGAATCTTTGCCTAATGGTTTCATAAGAAAACATTTTGTTCAACTTCAAACCTCTCATAAACAGATATTTTCAAGCAGAGATAATAAAGAGAGGTTTTTTTGTTCTGTTTGCTTTTTGTACTTTAAAAACGCAGTGCACATTTCTGAAGTAAATCCTCAGTACTCTACCAATAGACTATTATATTAAAAAATCTATTTTAAATGAAAGTATAGCAGAAATATAGCAGCTTTAAGGAGTATGAAAATGTTCATGCTGCCTCTTGAATCTTAATTTTATAAAGGGAAATTGATGTTATTGTTCAGTCACCTAAATAATTATTTATATTGTTAACAGGGTAAATCATTATAAAACTAGAGCATTTCGAGCAACATTTACATACCAAAAAATGTAATATTCACCCTGTGAATTAAGCTATAAAAATAGCACAAAAACAATTTTTGATAGACATAGCTGAAGTTATTATCCATGTGTACATTATTATCAGGCATAATATTTTCTTCACGGTTGGCAGAACCTATGTGGAAATCAGTCTTTGTCTTACCCTCAAACTTTTAGTAAGTAGAGGAATCAGACCAAGAAACCTGTATCAATGATTCCAAATGTAGCCACGGCCTCATCCAAAAGAAGAATTCTAAATACCTTGTAGCTAACAGCAGTGTCATTGGAATAGGTTTATGGTTGTTGGGTGGTTAATCTGGAGGTGACAAGATGGTCTTAATGTTTCCCTCAGCTTGAGTAAACTTTAGATGGGATTCTTGACTCTAGGCCCAGACCTCTCCTTTCCTAGAGTATTTTATTTAGAAGGTCTGTAATAGTAAATTGTTTCTCTCCCCCAGAAGTTTCACAACCCAGGGATATTTTTCTCAAGGACATGGTTGCTATCCCTTTGAAATGTGAACATCAAACTATTTCCTAATTTCTGTGGGAGAGTAGGAGCTAACTTAGGTGGATATCTTGCTGTAAGTTATAAAACTACTTCCTGTCACGAAAATATGGGAAGGTATGCTTTTCCTCTGGGTAAGACCCATGAAGATACCCTACCCCAGCTTTTCAAAAATTCTCCTGGTCTCCTGTTTAAATGGAGTTGAGTTCATACTGCATTCCATTCTCTCTTTTATTGCAACAGCCTTGAATAAATTCTTCCTTACCTGTTTGGTGCAATTTTTGCTTTGACAGAGAACAAAACTGCTCTTTCTCTATGATTATCCATACATCCATTACATCTATCACACTTTTCATCTTGTTAGAAGATGAGTTTAAGTGCTTAGACAAAATGATTCTCATCTCCTTTTTCCTGCCATCATCGTCAGGAACTATTATGCTTATAGAACAACTAATGAGCATTGATGGAAAAAAAAATCACAAGACAATGTGATTAAATCCACTTTGCAAGCATGATTCCTATTTTCTGTCAAGTCTCTACTATGTGTACAACTTTATTCTATAGCTTTGTTTAAAAACTCACATTATCTATAGTGTAGCACAATGACTGCTTAACTGTCCTTTTAGATTTATGAAATGAAATTCATACATAATATGACCTATTATACTCAGAAGTTTTAAAAATCAAAAGACTAACATAAAAGAAAATTAAAAGGAAAGTTATTATACAATTAAATGCATTTTGCTTTATAAAAGATCATGACAACTAATACTAAAAGGCATAATGAAATAGATGGTTACACCAATGTTTAATATTACTGTGATTGCAACAGCTATGAATGCAGACTGATACATGCGTGTCGGATTGATGACTCAGTTAGTACAAGTAACGTTGCCATTGGTGACATTATTTTTTGTAATTAAAGGAAATTCTAGATAGAGATTTGAACAAAGCAAGTATTGCCCTGACTCACATGTTGCTTGCATTTCTGGAAAATTAAGTGTTCCCTAAAGAGTTAGAGAAATATGTTACGTTTTTATATAAAGCAGTAAGTACCCGTCACTAAGTACCCGTCAGTTATGTGGTAATGACAACCAAAATATCCCAAATAGTCCCCACCTCCACATAGGTAGAAACAGGACGATAACATTTACAAGTGTTAGTATTTTAGAAAGTACTGTTTAAATTTTAATTACCAGAATCAGTGGTTTTCAGTTCAACTGTGGTTAATTAGCATTTGAAAGATTTTAATCAAAGGCCCACACTTCAGCCACAGGTCTAGCAAGCCTTCCAATTAGTGTTATCTAAATCTGCACTAGAGGATTTGTTAGTTGACAGAAGGAGTGGTAAAAAGAAATTTTCATTGGTAAAATGAGTGTTGTATGAGATATGTGATTGCTCAAAAATAATGCACAAGCACCCGCTGACAGGGTATCAAGATCTGGGCAGCTCAGCAATCTGAGAGCTTTGGAATAGCATCCTAATACCAGAGCTCCATGAAGACCTGTCTCCTTTCACTTGGCTAGACGGCTTTCTCTTGATCTACCTACAAAGAATCGTACGAGATGATCATATTTTGCCAACCATTATTTGTTGAATTTGTCGTAGTTGAACTTTTCATCAAGATGCTAGTTGGTGTGCCTAAAAGGATAGAAAGCTGATATTTCATCTATTTTATATTAACATGGCTTTAGCTATTTTTGCACCTTCTTATAACCATGGAAAATTTCAGTCTGAGACTGTCATGGTAACATACTACCTTGTAGTGAGGTTCTGGTAGAGGAGAACTATAACTCCTTCAAATTGTTGACAGCTGCCAAATTGTCCTGGACAATTTGTAACAGTGATTCTCATTTTTGGATATTGATACCTGGGACACACCCAGGAGATTCTGATTGGTCTGGTGTGTGGTTTGAGCACTGGAATTAAAAAAAAAAATTCCAAGGGATTTTACTGGGAAATCTAAGTTGCAAACCACTGCCCTATGTCCCTCCTCCCCTCCTCTCCCCCCTCTCCTTCATGACACCTGGTCCAAAGCATTTCCTCTTTGTGCAAGTTTTGGTCTCTACTTTTTGAAAAAAAAAAAAAAATTAATGTTTCACCTATTTATCAGAGAATTGGGAATGCCCAGTAAGAATAGTTTAGTGCCCCTTTTTGCCTTAAGTTTCTCTGTCTTCATCCATCTAGCTGTGCAAACTGGAATGTCTTTTCTATAAAGTGAACACATTTATTCCTGTTCACTTAGACCCACAGCCTCCTACATTTTGTAGCATAGTGTTCCTTAAAGTTTGGTTCCTGGGCCAACAGTATTAGTACCATTTGGGAATATTTTCAGAAATTCGGAAACCTGTGCCCCAGTCGAAATGGGTTATATTACTGTAAAGCCAAAATATGTCCATGGGCTTAGAGAGGAGCTACCTTAAATTTTTTGCCCCTTCTTAAATTTCTTGGCATGTAATTGATTACTGAGGCATAAGTGGATAAACTCTCTTTTAAAATTATCAAGGTAATATGTGTAAATGATTAACACTGATTAAATGGTTATAATAGAGTGGTGCCGGGGTGACTCAGTTAAGTGCCTGACTTTGGCTCAGGTCATGATCTCATGATTGGTGGGTTAGAGCTGCATCAAGCTCTGTGTCGTCCTCAGAGCCTGGAGACTGCTTCAGGTTCTGTGTTTCCCTCTCCCTCTGCCCTCTCCCAACTCGTGCTCTGTGTCTTTCTCTCTCTCAAAAATAAATAAACATTAAAAAGAGGTCAAAAAATTAAAAAAAAAAGATCAATGACTTTCTCTTTCATCTTTCTCCACTTCACCACTGTGCTGTAGAGGAAAACACTTCTAAACTCTTTTTATTTTAGTTCTTTCCTAGTTGCCTATATATTTCAGTACAATCTTTTTTTTTTTAATGTTTATTTATTTATTTTGAGAGAGACAGAGAGAGGGAAAGAGGGAGAGAGAATCCCAAGCAGGATCCATGCTATCAGTGCAGAGCCTGATGCAGGGCTCAATCTCACAAATTGTGAGATCATGACCTGAGCTGAAATCAAGAGTCAGATGCTTAACCGACTGAGCCACCCAGGCTCCCCTCTCAGTACAAATCTTAAGACTCTTTTCTACAATTCACTAATAATTTACAATCTAGTAATTTCCTAATAAAATACATGAAGATTGAGCTATTTACATTTTCACCTCCTCTTTCTCCTCCCATATATGATAGCTGTTATCAGTCTTTTTAACAATTGGCTACATTTGAAATTAAAAATGCTTATTCTATGATTTCTTTTCCACCAACTTTTGCCTGTACGTCTTGTTTTTGTGTTTTTGTATTTCTTGTTTTTGTGGTTTGGGAGCCCTTCTTGTCCCTCCACTTCCCTTCCCATTCATTCTTCTTGCCAGTATGGATAATACACAAAGCTGCAACATGTATACTGTATCCCCTAAGAGAATTAACCTTCCAATATATTGTAAATAGGTGTTTTCTAAAAGTTGAGAAATCTATTGACTACATTAATAACATAAATCTACATATATATGGATCTTCACAAACACCAGTTTTGTGCTGATTACACTTCTTTCTCTACATTTTCAACATCCCAATGATTCAGCTGGTATATAAAATAGCATATTTCTAGTATCAAGGTCAAAGGTAGTTTTCTTTCTTAACTACCATCCGTTGCTCATAATCATGGCTCATTGTCATTTTAGATTTTAGTTTTCATTTTACATTTAAATAGAGTCAGTCTCATTGTCAGTCTATTTACCACAAATTCCACAAATTCTCTAATTCAAAAAAATCTATTTTGATTTGTTAATTGCTTGGACTTTTAGCTATTTTATTTAAGAAATGCTTGTGGTTGTTATAGTTCCTATATTCGTTCATGCTTGACAATGTCTTCCTGACATTAGCTTACTTACTTCTCTATCATCTACCTTTTTATCATCTACTTTTCCCTATTTCATAAATTGTTTTCTTCTGTCTTTTTTAAGCCATATGCAGCTCTCTGTCCCTGTCTTCAGCTCCCCTCCCGCCTTTTGTATATTTGAATACTTTCAAGGCCACACCCTGGCTTGAATTCTCTTTAATGTTTATCTGCCTCATTCAGGACTCTGCCTTCCCTTCAGCCACAGATGGCAGGCTAGTTATTAATGTCCATACAGTTCCTGTAGTTGAAGGCCTGGTGGGGAGAGCTCTTCTGGCCCTCCTTGCATTTTTTTCTCTCCCGTGGGCAACCCAAGATGTGTTCTATGTTCTCAGGTAGGGAATGACAGCTGCTTAGAGATGGAAGCAGAGACTGCAGTTAAGCTGCCACAAGCCAAGGAATGCTGGGGCCTGCCTGAGGCTGGAAGAGGCAAGGGAAGGTCCTCCCTTAGAAATATGGGAGTGAGGCACGGCCTTACCAACACCTCGATTTTGGATTTCAAAATTTCAGAATGGTTAGACTATAAATATCTGTTGTTTGAAGACACCCAGTTTGTGGTACTTTTTTCAGGGCAGCCCTAGGAAACTGATATAATGTTGATTTTTTTTTTTTAATTTTTTTTAACGCTTATTTTATTTTTGAGACAGGGAGAGACAGCATGAACAGGGGAGGGTCAGAGAGAGAGGGAGACACAGAATCCAAAACAGGCTCCAGGCTCTGAGCTGTCAGCACAGAACCTGACGCGGGGCTCGAACTCACGGACCGTGAGATCATGACCTGAGCCGAAGTCGGACGCTCAACCGACTGAGCCACCCAGGCGCCCCTGATTTTTTTTTTTTTTTTAAGAAATTTGGTTACAGAATACAGAATGCTTTTTGGTACTCTGATATCTTCAGTTACTCACATTTTTGTGTTTCTACCTTTCTCCATTGAATTTTACATAGAGTTAACCACATACTCTTTTTTTTTCCCCTTCATCTCTAACTAAAGCATGTCTTCATTATCTTTGTCTCTAAGGAAGCGGTAATCAAATATCAAAGTCCCACAGTTGATGGGGATTGGAAATTTATAAGGAGAATGGTAGAAATAAATCTGGGGAGGACATCAAATAGGAATTTGAGCCATTATAATGAAAAGTAAGTGATAAAATGTATGAGTTGGTGTCCATGTAGTTTTTTATTTATCCTATCTGAACAATTGATACAGGTCTTAAGAAATGGTATGCTTTATTTGGATTCACCTTTCTTTCATGATACAACACTTTATTTATTCATTATTATTTTTTAAGTTTATTTGTTTTGAGAAAGAGAGAGATTGGGAGAGGGGCAGAGAGAGAGAGAGAGAGAGAGAGAGAGAGAGAGACCCAAGCAGGCTCCATGCTGTCAGCTTAAAGCCTGCCATGAGGCTCTATCTCATGAAATACGAGATCATGACCTGAGCCAAAACCAAGAGTCAGAGGCTTAACAGACTGAGCCATCCAGGAGTCCCTATGATGCAACACTTTAAATAATGCCATATTGTTACAAATTATTTACTTAAAGTTGCAGTCAAATCAATTGTGAAACATGTTGACAGTGGTTCTCTAAAGAAAAAAAAGTATTAAAGATTCTAAATAATTTATACCTCAAATATGTAAGTGGACTGAAATTATTCCTTCAATAATGTCACTTTCAGGGATACTAAGATATGCTTTATGAGTAGGGAAAAAAAGGTTGTTATAGTTAGTAAAACTAAAATTTGGATAGAAGGGATCTTGTACTTTGAACTTGGAACTTGTGTCTCACATAGTAGGGAAAAATACTTCGAAAGCTACCATTATATGTAGTTATAACAAATATAAAAATATAGTTGAATGAGGACACAGGTATTAAACCCTGACCACAGTTAAGTAATTCAAAGAAATAATATCTTTGTTATTGTAAGATTTGAAGTTTGTTTCACTACTGATCATGGTTGATCAGGAAGTTAATTTTTTTTTTTTACAGCTTATCCATTTATTTAGAGAGACAGAGAGAGGGAGAGAGCACA
Source organism: Felis catus (assembly GCF_018350175.1). Taxonomy (NCBI): domain Eukaryota; kingdom Metazoa; phylum Chordata; class Mammalia; order Carnivora; family Felidae; genus Felis; species Felis catus. The sequence continues at coordinate 175,170,860 of NC_058375.1, read as the reverse complement.
AGCAGGGAGGAGCAGAGAGAAAGGGAGAGAGAGAGAATCTCAAGGAGGCTCTGCACTGTCAGTGTGAAGCCCCACGGAGGGCTTGAATCCACAAATCCTGAGATCATGACCTGAGTGGAAATCAAGAATTGGAAGCTTAACCAACTGAGCCACACAGGCGCTCCAGGAAATTAAGTTTTTGTTTTAATTAATTAATTTATTTTGAGAGAGAGAGAGAGAGAGAGAGAGCGAGCACACATGCAAGTGGCAGAGAGAGAGGGAGAGGGAGAGAATCCCAAGCAGGCTCTGTGCTGACAGCACACAGCCTGACTTGAGGCATGAACCCACGAACTATGAGATCATGGTCTGAGCTGAAAGTCGTACACTTAACCAACTGAGCCACCCTAGTGCCCCAGAAATTAACTTTTAATTAACCCCTCTACTATACTTTTTTCTAGTCCCAAAGAAAGCATTGCATGTTGAAGTCCTAAACTTTAAGGGTCAGTTTTCAGAATTTCACTAAACAAATCACGATAAATTATAGTTCCTAGCCACATTAGGCATAAAAAACAAATGTTCTGATGGCAATTAAACACTTATAGAAATAATTATAACATTCTCCACTATGTTATAATGAAAATTATAAGGTAATAAGGAAAGAGAAAACATTTTTGTTTTATTTATAACACTTCTTGGAAGAACCAAAGGCATTCTAAGAATTCTTACCATTTTCTCTTTGAAAAATGATGCATAATATAAAAGGCTAAGCACCATACCCCAGGGTTTTAGTAACTTCTACTAGAAAATAGTAATTAGAAACAGTTTCAGCTTCTCATTATATTATTTAAAAAAAAAAATTTTTTTTTCAACGTTTATTCACTTTTGGGACAGAGAGAGACAGAGCATGAACGGCGGAGGGGCAGAGAGAGAGGGAGACACAGAATCGGAAACAGGCTCCAGACTCTGAGCCATCAGCCCAGAGCCTGACGCGAGGCTCGAACTCACGGACCGCGAGATCATGACCTGGCTGAAGTCGGGCGCTTACCGACTGCGCCACCCAGGCGCCCCATCATTATATTTTTTAAATAAATATAGTATTTTAAATAAATCAAAGTAATGTTAATTACTTTGAACTTTGTAGAACTTTCAGGGAGTATAGTTGTATATAAGCAATTTCATCACGTTGTTACTGTTAAGAAATGTTGTACATTGATTTATTTCCACCATAATTATTAGCTTTGGGAAAAATAGAATATAAAGTGTTATAAAAATCCGTATTTATTATAACAGAATTCAAAAGAAAATGTGGCCATAGAGAAGTTTCTCAGCCTCTATTATGACTTAGCAAGATATTAGTGTATTAGTTTTCTTTGTAACTCCTACAAAACATCTTTCAAAATTTGTTTTAAAAGTCAGTAATGTTTGATTTACTCATAATTTCTCTCATTGTTTTTACGCATTATATGTATTACTGTCCCCAAATCTTGAAAAGAGTGGTATTTTGAGGAAATGTATTTTATTTCTAAGATATATGTATATAATTCACTTTTTCTTTTCCATATATCCAAGTTTTGATTGATGTATTTCTTTAGTTCACATATAATAAGGAAACTATATATATTTTCAAATAGCTGTAGAAAATTAACAAAATTGAAGAAAAATAACATAAAGAACAAAACACAATTCTCATTTTCTTTGAAAACATTTTTTTGGTAATAGAATATATTTAAATAAATGTCAAAAGTGAATAAAATTGTAAAAACTGATATAATTTCTTCCATAAATGTTTGCTAGAATTCATCCAGTGAAACCATCTGGTATTGGTGCTTTCTGTTTTAGAAGTTTATTAATTATTAATTTGATTTCTTTAATAGTTTAGGCCAACTTAGGCTGTCTATTTCTCCTTGTGTGAGTTTTATAGATTGTGTCTTTCAAGGAATTGGTCCATTTCATCCAAGTGGACACAGAGTTGTTAATAGTATTTCATTATTATTCTTTAATGTCCATGTGATCGGTTGTGATGGTCCTTCTTGGGTTTCTGATATTAGTAATTGTGCCATATGTCTTTTTTTCTTTGTCTGGCTAGAGGTTTATCAATTTTATTGATCTTTTCAAATAATCAGATTTTGGTTTAATTTATCTATTAACTTCCTGTTTCCAATGTCATTGATTTCTGCTCTAATTTTTATTATTTCTTCTGCTTATTTTTGGACTTACTTTGTTCTTCTCTTTCACGTTTTCTAAGGTGGAAACTCAGATTATTGATTTTCAGATATTTCTTCTTTTCTAATATATGCATTCAGTGCTATAAATTGCCCTGATTTTGCTGCATCCTACAACTTTTAATAAGTTGTATATTCATTTAGTACAAAAATATTTCTAGGACACACATTAGCTGATATCACTGAGTCTATCTGTATATATATTCTCTGCAAAGATAAATGCATTTACCTGATAATATTGGCTTGTATTCTCTTATCTCTTCATTATCTCACTGAAAATTTGGTAACGATTTTCAGTCTACATGTTCTCCTAACTTGTGTTCATGACGAAAGACAAAATAGAAAGTGACACAGCCAAGATATAACAAGAGAAAATAAGGAGTTAGAGAAAGGAAAAATTGTTAAAGGGAAATTATAAAATAAATTTTCTAGTATAGCAAATGAAAATTCTATTTATAACTTCTTGCTTTCTTTTTTTTTTAAATCTACACCTTTATTTATTTACTTTTCAGTTAGTTTAAATCCTTGAGGGGTACAGCATCACACGGATTCTGTGGCCAATGGCTTTAGCAGGAAGGTTGCTTTGGAATTTGGCACGAACCATGCCACTGTTTCCATGAGCACGAGTTACTTTTCCCCAGATTACTCTGGTTTTATTTGGTTTGCCACCAAGAGTCACTGTGTTGTTCTTTGCTTTGTACACATAAGCACAACTCTTGCCTAGATAGAATTCAGTTTCATCTTGAGCATAAACACCTTCAATTTTAAGAAGAGCTGTGTGCTCCCTCTGGTTCCGGAAACCCCGCTTATAGCCAGCAAAAATGGCTTTGGACCACAGCCTTCCAGACATATTTGTCGTTTCAGGAGTCCTGTTCCCAGCAGGCCTCCACAGGTTCCAAGATGGCAGAAAGAGAGCATAACTTCTTGCTTCCTAAGAAGAATGGATGCTATGAATGACAGAGACTTTCCACAGCAGCATGATGGGTGTGGGGATATAAGAAATAGGTAGGAGTTAGAGAACAACTCTTTGTAACAAATGGGAGAGAACTTTTAATAATAAAGGACTCTCAAAAAAAATCAAGAATGAAGAAAACAGGAAAAAGCAAGGCTATACCCTATATGAGTAAAAGTGAAGTAAGCTAGAGATAGACTTCTTTTTGGTAGCAAGGTTACAGAGAGAAATTCGGAGGACAAGGATTTCTACAAAGGATTTCAAGAATCTGGCTAGGGACTTTTGATAGATTTTATTTACAATACAAAATTATCACTAAATTGCACACTGCTTACTAGTATGTTTGTACAATGGGATCTAAGTAAGGGAACATGACAAGGCTGCTGACATCTGAGTTACTCATTTGCACTATAAAACAATTTAAAAGGAGTAGCTCCATATTTTGGCCAATGGTACATTCATTACGAGAAGTGTGTAGATGGAATTCTGCTTTCTGCAATAATGGATTAAGTGATCTGCACAAAATGTGTACATTTAATTAATTCACATTCAGATTAGTTTATTGTTTGTTTTATGATACCCTTTGATATTTCTTCATTTTAAGTGTGTTTCTCAAGTAAAATAAAACAAACATACAACAATAAATATATGACTGCTGAGAAGTTTCTCTATTTGTATGGATTACAAGAGACATTTATGTGGGTTTTGACTTTGATTTGTACATCTTCAGCTTAGAGGATCTTCAGTGCAGCTGAAAAGTAACCAAATAATTTTTTTTTGAAACTAGATATTTTTACATAAGAAATATGGGGGGCGCCTGGGTGGCGCAGTCGGTTAAGCGTCCGACTTCAGCCAGGTCACGATCTCGCGGTCCGTGAGTTCAAGCCCCGCGTCGGGCTCTGGGCTGACGGCTCAGAGCCTGGAGCCTGCTTCAGATGCTGTGTCTCCCTCTCTCTCTGCCCCTCCCCCGTTCATGCTCTGTCTCTCTCTGTCCCAAAAAAAATAAATAAACGTTGAAAAAAAATTAAAAAAAAAAAAAAGAAATATGGCCATAACTAGACCATGCTCCTCATTTTCTACTCTATTTATCTATTGACTGGAGCTTTCTCTCTCACTCTCCCTCTGCCCCTCTTCCCTGCTGGTGCTCTTTCTCTCTCTAAAAAAAAAGAAAATAGTTAGTTACTTTCATAGTCTATGGCCATACCACCCTGAATGCATCTGATCTTGTTGATCTCAGAAGCTAAGCAGGGTTGGGTCTGGTTAGTACTTGGATGGGAAGAGTTACTTGGCATTTGTTAGAGTATACAATTAGGCAGATATCACAACCTTCTTTTTTCAGAATGACAGAATGCATTATCTGTAAGTTTCCTTATGGCTCTAATCATCTTCTATTTCATAACCCTTAATTCCCTAGCAAATTCTCACAAAATCCCCATTCTAATTAGTAGGCCCCAATACTTGCATTCTTGAAAATCCTACCAAGTTTGCTCTTAAATATTTATTGGAATGATCTGTTCCAGGTCTGTATGCACTAAGGAAGCCTAGATATTTTCTGAGATGCAAACATAAACACTTCCTTAGCTAATAGGGAAAATATTTTATGTGATTTGAAAATAAAACATGAAATGTACCAGCATGATTAAAGGAGTTTTCTTTATGTATCTGAAGAACATAAGATTAGGCAAAATGTATTTTTGCTTCATAATAATGTTAGTGGTATTTCATACTTCATTATCTGATCAAGATATCTCTTCAATGCTTGAAACTATTAATCCTTTTTTGAGAGTAATGTAAGCAGAAGGTGAAGTTTTATTAACTTTAGGAAAAACAATCAAAGAGTCAAACATGTATTGAAGAAAAATTCATTTTGCTTTTATTTGTGACATTTTAAAATGTTAAATGTTGGCTTGACTAGTTATAAAGGGTGAACCAGAAAAACTGTCATCTAGCGTTAGGAAATCTACAAATGGCTATATAAATACAACACTATTCCAAAAACAAACAAAAAACGAAAAAACCAAAAAACAAAACCCCAAAATTTTGGGTTTTGGTGTGACAGTTTTAGAAGAAAGATATACTCACTAATTTTTTATTGATATAAACAGAGAAAAACAAAATGCAGTAAAGGTCCTACTAAGAGGAATTTGATTTTTGAAAGACTGACACACAGCAGAATAATGATTAGAATGATTACAGGATGCTGATAAAGTAATTTCAAAGTAATTCCTTCATGTTTGGTTTACTTTAAAATACTATGTTGGGTAAATAAGTTGAGAGAAATATAATCAACAGTTCTCAGTGATATGAAATTATGACATTAATTCATTGTATCAGCCTGCTGTAGTTTGCAAGTTTATAAGATGCTATATTGCTGCTATATGTATAACAAATTTAAGAGATATTTTCAAACTAACCTATTCTGAGTATTATTTTGAAACTGACTAAAGCAGTTAGAATTTAATGTCATTTGTTTGAATAGACATTCTTTAGTCTTCATAGAGTGAAGAATTCAAGCAGTATGGTATTTGGGAAGTTGAAAGATTGCAGGGTCCCAAAGCTTTTGAAAGCGGTCACAATTCCTGAGGTGTTTGCAGCTATAATTTGATTGAGCCTAAGTACCAGAGACAGAGGAAGTGAGTGGGGAGGAAAACAAACATTTGTTGAACACTGTTCTATGCGTATCAGAGCTCATGGTTGTTGACTATGTTAGCCATGAAGCATTTACACAGTACAATTTGTTCAGCAGTATACTAACACACATGGTTTTCAGATAGTTTTGTAGTCTTCCAGTCAGGATCTAAGTGACTATGATATGGTACAAGGTGGTGAAATTCTATCCGAAGGAGCAGTGATGGGAGAGGAGAGGAAGGAAATCCCAAAGATAACTGCAGTAATTCCCTCCAAACCCCTGAGAACTAAGCACTTACTGAATGAGGCCAGCATTTATGTTGGTTAGCATTTCCCAGCATGAGTTCTAATAAACTATGTTTATTATCCCAGAGTAGTCTTTAATGGTCGAATAAATTAGAAAAACAATGAAGTAAACAAAGGCAAATAGGTTTCAGTACTGTAGGGCTTCATAGATAATTTAATAAACTAATAGGTAATAATCTCAAAAGGGGATTTATATTTTATTCCAAACTAATCAATGAAAACCTTTGTCCTATAGTATCTCTCTTAGCCAATATTTTACATACCGTACTTTGGGACATGCTCTCCTCCACCTATTAATAATAAATGCACCATATGATGTTCTGATTCCCATTATTTGGCAAAGCAAGAGTTCTTGGTATAAAGGCAAAGCTAAGGTTGTATAAAATTTTAGTTTTGGAAGTATTTCTGTAAGAGAAAATGAAATTGTTTATAATATTACTTTATTTCTCTCATTTGGACCTTTACAGACAAGAATTTGTAGAGTTTTAATTTCATGTGAGATTCAAACTCTTGATTCTAATTAATTTGTGGTAATAAGATTACTCATTTCTATTTGAACTGATTAAATGAAAACCTCTTGACTAAGATTATAAACCATAATAGATTCAACTACTAGGTATAAATCTGTTTATTCCGATTTGTTTCTAAGAAATTAGCTGCTACTAAGAGAAGAAAAAGTGTTTTCTTTTTTTAAAACATAGGTATAGATAAAATTATTTGAAATGTGATATGGAAAGGCAAACAACCTAGAACAGATAAAAACAATTTCGAAAAAAGATAATAAAATGTGAGAAATCACTCTATCTCATTATCACTGGATACTACTCAGCAAAAAAGAAACAAAGTATTGATCCTTGTTAACACTTCAGATGGATTTCAAGAGAATTATGCTGAGTGATAAAGGCCAATCTCAAAAGATAACATTATCTGTTATTTCACTGATACAGTAATCTTGAAATGTCAATTATAGAAATGGAGAGCAGATTAGTGGTTGGCAAGGGTCAGGATAAGGGGAAGAAGAAGGTGGCTGTGGCATTAAAAGCATAGCTGAATGAATTCTTATGGTGGAACTATTCTGTCTTGACTGACGGTGGTAATAACACAAATCTACACATGTGACAAAATTAGATAGAATTAATATACACATAAACACAAATTATAGCACATAAAACTACTGAAATCTGAGTAAGTTCAATGGATTGCATCAATGTTAATTGCCTGGTTGTGATATAGTAACTGCAGTTGTGCAAGATGTTACCATGAGGTTGGGGGTGGAAATGGGGGGCAGGAACTGAGTAAATAGCAGTGGGTATCCTCTGAGTTATTTCTTACAATTAAATATTAAGTCTACAAATATCTTAAAATAAAAAGTTAAAAAAAAGTAATAAAGGTATGGTTAACAGAATACATTTGTAAAAGATGAGGTCAAGTATGGGTTTATTTTTTGTCTTTATTATTTTAAAGGGTCCTTTAAGAGAAGATTATGTTAGGAAAATATTTTGTATAAGACAAATTCTGTTACTGAATGGGAATCTTCATCTGTTTCTAGAATAGGCTATGATACAGCCTTATCCATTATTAGGATTGGACTATAGCTGGACATGACTTTTGTGTGTGTGTGTTTGTTTTTGTTTTTTAGTCTGCTCAAGTCTCTCTGATAAATCTGGCCAAACCCAGGTGTTTTATTTATCCATTCATTTTCTGCTTCTTAAAGCAGGTAACCTCCACAGGTAGTTTACTATATTTGATTGCTATCATACTAGATTTCATTTTCCATATTATTTAAGTTCTGGGAGTACCTCACTTTCCTCCACATGCTTTGACAGCAATGGGTTTCGTGACAGTTATATGTATTGATGGTCTCGTTTCATTTATATTCTAGTCATGCGATGTATATTTCTACCACTGTGGACCAAGCCTGAGTTTTGTGTGATTACTTTTATTCTTTATCACAATTTAAATTGGTTTAAAAGAATGCCCATATTATTTATTTGAAATCTGTACATCTTCAAATACCCCTTAAAATAGAAACTTACTTAATTTTAATTGACAAAATTAAAATACTTATTTTCCTTCCAATTACAAAATTATGTTATGAAAATATAAGTAAATAAAAATCACTCTTAATCCCCTCATTCAGAAATAAATAAGATTTCAAAAGTTATCTTAATAAGTTTAATAAAATTTTATTATATTTTATAATATATATGTGTATATATATTTTCTCTTTCTCTAGAGAGAAAAATTATATTATGCAAATATTAGCCTACTTTAAAAGTTTCATATTATTAAATATTTTTCTCATGTTGATAGACTACTATAAAATTATTTTCAAAGGTACAATTAATATGTAAATAGCAACATGTATATAACCAAAATAATTAGAATTTACATGGTATCCAAAATTTTACCACTTTAAGGAGTGCTCTAAGGAACACCATTGCTCATACATTTTATTTATGGTACAGAATTTATTAAATAATAATTTGGAAAATTATTTTGAATCTTGGTGTGTTTTCTTATGCTTTGCAAATACTTTAATATTAAGAAAACATTTCAAAATTGTTTTTCATACAAAACAATTGGCAACTCTGATTAGAAATTCATTAAAGTCACTTTCCTGCTAAATACATTGTCTAGGCTATGGCTAAGTCATAAGACATAAAATGAATAAAGGCACTCCTTTTTATCTCACTGAGTTCTATACTTTCAGAGGGCTAACCTTTGTTTTTATGCTTTAATTTCCCAACAAGTTTATTGCAGCATTCTGGTTCATTATTTAAATTAGCCTTGTCACTATGTATTGAGTTCCTTTTCTTTTTTTTTTTTAATTTTTCTTTAGCATTTATTTATTTTTGAGACAGAGCATGAACGGGGGAGGGGCAGAGAGAGAGGGAGACACAGAATCGGAAACAGGCTCCAGGCTCCGAGCCATCAGCCCAGAGCCTGACGCGGGGCTCGAACTCACGGACCGCGAGATCATGACCTGGCTGAAGTCGGATGCTTAACCGACTGAGCCACCCAGGCGCCCCGAGTTCCTTTTCTTTAAAGACTGTCTATTCTACACATACAGACTTCCAGGGGCTATTATATTCTTTTAGCCACTAGTTTGGAACCCAAAGCTGATCCTTAAAAATACGTTTGAAAGACTACAAATGCAAAACTCTGAATATGAATGTTTGACCAGCAAAAGTCTTTTTGATTTCCCATATTTTTCCAACCTTCAGATCATTTCAGATACACAAAGACTGCATAGAAAATAAAATTTCACATTGCAAGATAACAATTTTAGTATTTAGAAAGATAAATTATTGCACAAAATGTTAATGACACACTTTCATTGGTAAAATGTGGCAAGAGAGTAGCCGCACATATAATGTGGAAAGATTTCTTTCAAGATCGCAGAAAGGGAAATAATTTCACTCACATTAGTTCCCTTCTTTCTGTTTTTACTATAATCATTTTTTTTCCAGGGCTTGTTTCTTCACAAGATAGAGTAATGGTCACCTGTTTTCCTTCCATTCCTATTTATTCCTTCCGGCACAGGACTACAAGGTTAGCCTTTCTAAAATAGAACTCTAATAATCTCACCCACGTGCTAAAAACGAACAAAACAGAAATAACTGCCAATAACTCCTCATTGCCTACGGTTCAAACTTGTCAGGTTGCATTTTAAGGCACTGAGTGATCTGACTTCCCCCCAGCTTCTCCAGATTCATCTTTTGTTATTCTTCACGGATGCTGTGCTATAGTCCATCTGGACACCTGTGTTTCCTTACACACTATATGTGTTCTTGCCTCTCTCTATACCTTTCCTTACACTTTTGTTTTACTTTTTCATGATATCTTGACTTCCACCATTCTTTAAATATTTTTATTTTTATGTATTTAAAAAAATGTTATTTTAGTTATTTATTTTGAGAGAGACAGACAGACAGACAGACTGTGAGTGGGGGAGGGGTAGAGAGAGAATCTCAAGCAGGCTCCAGTATGGGGCTTGATTCCACAAACCCGTGAGATCGTGACCTGAGTCAAAACCAAGAGTCAGATGCTGAACTGAGTCACCCAGGTGCCCCACCATTCTTTAAAATGTCACCTCACCAGACTTTCCATGTGCCAAAACATTAGTTATGATCTCATTGTTTTCTTGAATCATCATTGTAGTTTATTTAGCCTATTCTGCTTTTAACAAATGGAAATAACAATAAATATTTTGTATATTAAATATTACATGTATATTAATATATACGTGTAATATTACATGTATACATTAATATATACATGTAATATATGTAATATACTTAATACATATGTTTTTTTGTTTCTGGCTCCTGACACAAAGCTCCTGAGATCTTTGTTAATTTCCTGAGTGATAAGAGTGTTTAACAATGAGCTCCTCAATCCCTTGGAATTTCCTGGATGATAGAATTGTGTTTTGTTCTAATGGGGTTACTCTTGGTGTGCTTCTGGATGGGAGGCTGCTGGTCATCAGAAGACTAAGCCATGATTAGAAGCTTGGAAGTTTCAGTCCCAACCTCCATTATCTGGAGAGGGGAGAGGGGCTGGAAATAGACTTAATTGATTATGCCTAAGTGATAAAGCTTCCATAAAAATCCCCATAGTATGGGTTGGGGAGCTTCTGGATTAGTGAACATTAGGAAAGTGAGACTAAAGAGATTTAGGGAAACTCCATATCTTGCCTTATGCATTTCTTTCATCTTGCGATTGGCATCTGAAGTGGGGCGAGGGGGTGGTCTTGTGAAACTGAGGCCTTAACGTGAGGGCTCTGATGTGAAGTTCAGGTAGATCATGTCAAAATTGAACTGAATTGTAGGATACCCAGCAGGTACTGCACAATTGCTTGATGTGTGGAAAACCCACACATCTGGTTTCAGAAGTGTTGTGTGAATAAAGGAGAAACAGAGTTTTTCCAGCACGCAAAAGGCAGCAACAACAAACACCCAAGTGATACAATTATACAAATTATAAAATTTATTTTATTGCTACCTCTAACCACTGTACTGTCAGCACTTTGAACCCAAAATCTGTGTTTTACTTTGTGTTGATCACTGCTTGTACACCACCCTAACTCCCATATAATTACCATATTATTTTGCACAAAATGTATGTATAGTAAAAGTTTGCTGAATTAAACAGAATTGCCAAAAACATTTAAAATTGATCTATTCCCATTTGCTTTGAAAGTAAAGCTACTATTTTCTTATTTTATTAGTTTACTGAGTTCAAGATATATTGTGACTTTCAAAATTTGGTAGGTAGTATGTCCCTGAACACAGCAATGTGGCCTTGGATTCACCTTGGCATTTGTAGTTGGCAAACCCTGAAGATGCCACACTGCACTTTTCTACCTGCTGTTTCAGCTGAGGGTTTGATGTTGGATTTTTCAACTGAGCCAAACAAGTAGGGGAAATAATTATCAACCTTCTGATACTGTAGAGATTTAGACCACATGGAAACCTGCCTTAAAAATTCAGACAGGTTTCATTCATATCAATGTGAGCTATCTTGAATGTCTGCTTTGCAGACATTACATTAACAACAACAACAACAACAAAAAGTCACTGAAACATTTTTCTACATTTTAAAAATAACCTGGAAGGTGGCATCAGGAATGTGATGGTCAAAATATTGATCCTGGACTAGAAGCAGCAGGAAATAATAATTGTAGCTTATGTTTAATTTCCTTCAATGATCCTAAAATCTGGAGCTGAAATTCTTAAAAAGAATATTGAGGTGACTACAAAGATTGATATGTCATACCTCCAAATGGCTATTTTGCCCTAAAAGTAGTAAAACATTTAAATGTAAGTGAAGTGATTACTTTCTTCAGAATTTTTAATTTTTACTTTTTAAAACATTTAGACTTTCTGTAGTATTTAAAAAGAGTCTGGAGAGGGGCGCCTGGGTGGCTCAGTCGGCTGAGCGTCCGACTTTGGCTCAGGTCAGGATCTCGCAGTTTGTGAGTTCGAGCCCTGCGTCAGGCTCTGTGCTGACAGCTCAGAGCCTGGAGCCTGTTTCTGATTCTGTGTCTCCCTCTCTCTGCCCCTTCCTCGCTCATGCTCTGTCTCTCTCTGTCTCTCAAAAATGAATAAACGTTAAAAAAATTTTTTAAAAAATAAAAAGAGTCTGGAGATGTGACACTTAATAGTTTGGTGATGATGATACCTTTAAATATATATATAAAGAAAAGAAAAAGAAAGATAGGCAGCAGCCTGTAGCATGGAAATGTCCTAATAAAGTCAGACAATGAGCAGTATGAGAACCAGAAATAACATACCCTCAGCCATTCAACAGAGCCCATTAAAAAGTGCTTACAGAGTTCATAATGAAGGACACACTTTGGCTAAATGGAAGTTTTATAATTTTCTGAACTACTATCTTCCTAATCATTGCAATGGCCTATTTGAATATGAGAGAAGTGATTTTTTGCTAATCACAAACATTCACTGGGAAAACACCTGCTATCCTTCAATTGTCTTTGATTTTAATGGTACCATAATGCAGTACCATCATGTCAAACAATGATGTCTTTTCTCTTAAACAGTTACACAGATGTTGGAATAAATGATCAACATTGACTTATACTGTCTAATGTCCAAGAGTAATGGAAGCAAAGACTGTCAATATTTCCTAATGTTGAATTACAAAGTAAGCTGTTTAAAACTTCAAGATTTCTCTGATCAGCACAGAAGGCAAACATTCAACTTATGACTTTCGTGTTTTGAGTCAGAATTCTGGAAGAATCCAATATATGAAATTGATCTGGATTTTCTCTTTCTTAAATTTTTTTTTCAACGTTTATTTATTTTTGGGACAGAGAGAGACAGAGCATGAAAGGGGGAGGGGCAGAGAGAGAGGGAGACACAGAATCGGAAACAGGCTCCAGGCTCCGAGCCATCAGCCCAGAGCCCGACGCGGGGCTCGAACCCGCGGACCGCGAGATCGTGACCTGGCTGAAGTCGGACGCTTAACCGACTGCACCACCCAGGCGCCCCAAGGATTTTCTTTCTTTATCTTTTCCCATATAGTCTTCATTTATGTGTAATTATCTTCCTCCTTTAATGTATTCATAAGAAATTACCTTGACTACTATTTCAATCTTCAGTACATTCTACTGAAGGAGTCTTCTAGTTCAGAAACAGAGAGCATGGTTGCTAATTACTTAAATAAGATTATATTATCTAAATAGGCACTCAGTCAATGCTCTTTGCTATTGATAATGATTACTCAGAGATCCTGTCAGCATACTGAGCTATGTAAGCAAGAATGGATTATATATTTCTGTCAGATATTAAATTCATTCATTCATTTTCTAATTATTATACATTTATTTACTGACTATTGGATGGCAGGCATTGTGTCAGATTCTAGGGAAATGAGAGAATAATAATGAACCCTTATTTCCTGGGAATTTACCCCCTCAAAGAAGGTGGCGAGTATGTTAAAGAAGTCTGTATGAGTGAGAATGAACCCAAAGGAGAGAGCTTGTTTTGTGAGCATTTAGGAGAAACAAATAAATAGAGCCAGCTTTTTTTTTAATGCTGTTTTCTTTTCATGTTTTAAAATTTCATGTTTATTTCACAACTATCCGATTTGAAAAACAACCTGCATTAGCTTTATGGTAGCATTTATGAAGAGTTGAAAGGACACAGGAAGCTAGTGCTTCACATGTGGGGATATGTAGAGTGGAATAAATACATCTTGTGAACTATCTCAGTGAAATATCTCAGTATTGTTCAGTCGAGAATATTGAGAAGGCTGAGAGAGGAAGCTACTAACACTTGAAAGGCTCAAAATATTTAAGACACAGTGCCTGTTAACTCACCATGGGAAGATTTTTTTTTGCAGCCATCAGATAACTAGATGCTCCCTCACCTCCAAATCACTATTCTTCAAATAATAGAGCATCTAGAGACCAAATTGGCCATGATGTGAATTAGTACAATAAATACGAAAAGAGAGCAGAAAGGTGACTAGTCATAAGGTATATTTTATCCAGGCAACGAATAAATCTTATATATCGCTTCTGCCTCAGAATAGAAAAATTTCCTTTAATTCCAGAATGATTATGAGGTTCAAATTTAGAGCTTTTTTGTACACAGTTAAAAACTGACATTTTCTACAATCTCTGACTCCATATCTTTATCCACCAGGGGATAAAGTCAAAGAAGTTGACAGGTATGTTAATAAAGAAGTCTGCCTGGAAAAGAGTGAAGCCAAATAAACAAGTTAGAAACAAATAAATACTGCCATTCTGATAAATCTTCTTACATTGACGTGTGTGTGTGTGTGTGTGTGTGTGTGTGTGTGTGTGTATACACACACATTTTTTTCAGACTGGTTGAGTACAACTGATTATATTTATGATAAATTCCATCCATTTCTAGAATTGATTAAGCTGCAGAATCATTTATTATTATGATTAGGCTAAAGAGTGGTGATAACTGGGGCTGCCACAGTCACTCTGATGAAAACTTTTTCTTTACCTCTTTTCTCTCTGCACTTTAGGGAGGATCATTTCCACAATGGCTCATTACATTTGGTAGCTATTCTTGATTTCACTGTTCAATTTATCAAAGATCTAGAAATGCCTTATATTCTGTGCATAGGTTTTATGAGAGTCATGTGTGTTATGTTGACATTGTTCTCATCTTATTTATATTTATTCTACGCATGTAGTCTGCACATGCATATCTGCCACAGTGGACCCTGCTGGAGTTAGAGTACATTTTGTGTTTTCTTGCTATTCTTTGGCACAATTTAAAACTTATATGCCAATTAAAAAAAATAGCCATTAGAATAAGTGTTATTTGAGTGACACAACTTCCAAATTGCTTTAAAGTGGCCATTAGGCCAATTCTTGTTTCTGCCTTGTTTATGCAATGTCTAAACTTGAACAAATCCCCACAGTTCTCTAGATTTTGGTATTTTTACCTACAAAATAGAAGCACCTAGATTGTCTCAAAGCTAACTTTCAGTAGCAAAAATATATTCTAAATTCTATGACAAATCACATCCTGATGCTATGGGGCAAATAATAAGATACTGGGCAGAAGCATCAGTAGATTACCTAGAGAAATAACAGATGGACAACTCTAAACTTCATTAAAGGCATGGGGAATGGGGACGACACAAAGATCAGTCTGAATATAGATATAAAGAAGGTAAAAATAAAAGACTTTTTGTCAGTGTTTTGAGTCTTTGGGATAATTTCGTGGGTAGAGATTTCTATCACTACAGCCCCAATAGTGATGGAAATATAAGAAAGGTTGAACCTAGTCCCCATATGTCAAGAATTCTCTTAGCTTTCACCTTTCTTCTGCATATTCAGTAATCATTTAAGAACAACCACATACTGTTCGAAGCCTTAGTGTTAGAAAATTCAGTAAGTTCTTAACCTTGAGAAGCTCATGTGTATATTTATTGAAAATTCAAAATGTGGTCATTATCACTATCTCTTGATACCACATTAGAAAAGAAATCTAAATATTTTATCTAAATTACAAAAATGAATTAATATACTATTAAGTATTGACAATAGGTATTGAATTGATAGCTATTTGTTTTAAAAATTGAATCAGAACAAATAGCTCAGTAGAGACTCCTACTGTTGGAAGCAAAATCTTCAAATCTTTTTTTTTTCCATTTTTTATTTTTTTATTCTTTTTAAGAGAGGGACAGAGACAAAGAGAGCATGAGCAGGGCAGGTGCAGAGAGAGAGGGAAACACAGAATCCAAAGCAGGCTCCAGGCTCTGAGCTGTCAACACAGAGCCTGACATGAGGCCTGAACTCAGGCACCACGAGATCGTGGCCTGAGCCAAAGTCAGAGGCTTAACCTACTGAGATACCCAGGCGCTCCCCATATCCTTTTTAAATGAAAATAAATCCAGTCATAATCACAGATAAGTGTGAAGTCAGATGAGAGGGGAAAAAAATTATTTACTTAGCTTTTGTTCAAATTATCTCTTTGGCTTCATTATAGTAAATTGTATACAGAACATTTGTAGATTTGACTTAGTGTGACTTAAAACAGACTTCCACATAAATTAAAAACTGTACAATTCCACTAAACTTTTATTGGCCTACTTTATCCTAATTGGGAGTGAATTAGTGAACTATATAAAATTCCTAGTACTAATTCTGCACTCTAGATAGTGTCAATTGCTAAGATTGAATGAGATCACCAATGTTTGATGTTTATCTTGTGCAAAAAGGAACAGATGACATGATGCACGAATAGGCACTGGTTTCTTGAAAGACAATGTCATGTTTACTTCTTTATTAATGTCATTATGGGATGTAAAGTACTATTGAGGGGGACAGGAGAAAAATAATATATTAGTATTTTGGCTTTATGTTTTTAAGAGAATGCTTACCAGAATGTTATTTCTAGAATCAAAAATCCTTCAATTGGTCACTTTATATTTAGAAAAATCTTTACCAATGGTTTTTGCCACTCATGCTTTGACTCAAGCTCAGTTAAAACCTATTTGTTTCATTTCTAGGGGGCATGAAGAACAAAATAAATATATCCAACTATATGGAGGAGGGCCTCCCTATAAAACAGCCCTTGTAGGGAGGGTTACCAGTGACTCCCAGGTTGTTAAATCTCGCGGTCGATTCTTAGTCCCATGTAACTTGAACTTTCAGCTGCATGTAACAGAGTTAATATGTATTTTGCCCTTGACTTTCAGGGTTGCACGTTTGTTTCTTTCTTCTCTTGCTCACTGGTCAAATTTGCTGCTGCTTCTTGTTTCCCTAATCTCAAAATTTTGGATTACTTCAGAGCTTAGTCCTTAAAACTCTTCTCTAATTTTTATCCACTACTTTTGTAAATCCATGGCTTTAAATACAAGGTATATACTGATGACTGCCACGACTCCCAAATGTACAGCCTTAGCCAAGACTTATCCCCCAGACTCCAGAATTATATGTCAAACTGTGTATTAGACAGCTGGACTTAAATGTTCAGTAGGCACCTCCAACCCTATATGTAAAAAGGCCAAGGTTCTCGAATGACACACTCCCCAAACCTGCTGTAAGCCAGACTTCCTTATAGTAGTAAATGACGGCTCTATCTTCAATTTGCTTGCAATAAAGATCCTGTAGTTTTTACTCCTTTCTTTGATATGCCACATCTGACGTATTATCATATCTTGTCAACTCTGCCTTCAAAATCCATCCCAAGTTTACTACTTCTTACCATTCCCATTGTTATTACTTTGTCCGAGTAATGATCATCTTTCACCTCGATGATGGCAATATCCTATTAACTAACCTGTCACTCAGATTTTATGCCTGTCTTCCTAGAGTATATTTTCAACTCAGAAGTCAGAGTGAGACTTTAACAATGTCAATTCATGTTGCTCCTTTCTTCAAAACCATCCAAAGTCATCCAGTCTGTCAGATAAGAAACATGGTTCTTATAAAGACCAGTAATGCCTACTTACCTCTTTGATCTGATCTTTTACAAGTTTGCCCCTTTCTTACTTCACTCCATGTATATAGGTCTTCCTGCTGCTTCTTGAATAAGCCAGGTATGCTTCCACCCTTGCATTTCTTATTTCAATTTATATTTGCTATTCCATCTGCCTTAAATGCTCTTCTTTCCAATAGGCAATAATTTGCTTCAAAATACTTTCTTCAGTTCATTTTCCAATATCGTCCCTTCAGTGAGTCCTTCCCTGGCCATTGTGTCTGAAGTTGCAACCTCTTCCAGGGCCACCACAGTTTCTAGATTGATCTTTTGCTTTGTGTCTTTACTTTTTTATTTTTATTTTTTTTAAATTTTTTTTTCAACGTTTATTTATTTTTGGGACAGAGAGAGGCAGAGCATGAACGGGGGAGGGGCAGAGAGAGAGAGGGAGACACAGAATCGGAAACAGGCTCCAGGCTCTGAGCCATCAGCCCAGAGCCCGACGCGGGGCTTGAACTCACGGACCGCGAGATCGTGACCTGGCTGAAGTCGGAGGCTTAACCGACTGCGCCACCCAGGCGCCCCTGCTTTGTGTCTTTAAAACCAATTGCTTTTGAATATGTGAAAATATTTTATTGATCTTGTTTATTGTCGGTTTCCACTTCTAGAATATAAGTCCAATGAGAGTAGAGTTTTAATGTTTTTAAAAAAATGTTTTATTTATTCTTGAGAGAGAGACAGAGAGAGACAGAGAGAGACAGAGAATGAGCGGGGGAAGAGCAGAGCGAGAGAGGGACATAGAATCCGAATCAGGCTCCAGGCTCCGAGCTATCAAAACAGAGCCCAACTCACAATTTGGGCTTGAATTCATAAGCCATGAGATCACAACCTGAGCTGAAGTCGGATGCTCAATCGACTGAGCCACCCAGGCATCCCAAGAATAGAGTTTTTATTCTTTTTTTTAAACCCCCCATAACTTTATCTCCAGGGCCTGGAAAAGAACCTGGTATCTTGTATTCTCCATAGATGTTGAATGAATGAATGAATGTAAAATAGATGCTGCTGCTTTTTACACTATAAACGAGGCAGACTAATACACGTATTTATTTATATTTTTTTGAGTTTTTTTGGTTAGTCTCCTCTCGGATGGCAGAGTAGTGAGTACAGAAAATACGTCTTCTCAGCTAGAACAGTGCCTCTTATTATAAAGTGGTCTTCAAAGAATCAGGGACAGAGACTCCGTTAAATTTCTGATGTACTTTTAAGAAAAATACAAACATGCACAACCACTGGGATATAGTTTTCAGAGAATGTATATATATTCTGAAACCCCTTCAGTGTTCATACTGTTATACGGAGTAAAAACATATGGTTCCTATTTCAGTGAATATCTTTTGCTACATCCTAAGGGTCTGGCATCACATTTGAAAACCTGAAAATAAAATCTTTATAATAGCTTATAACTGAATACAGCGTAAAAAATAAATATTAATGCATTTGTGAGACATGGAAATCCTTTTTTTCAATAACATAGAGATAAGAGAATCATTTTTGCCTTATGTGATGCAAAAACCAATGGATTAGCCTTTTTTTTATTACGGTGGCTCAATAAAACTTTCTTCTAATAAATTAGAATTTATCTCTGTCTTTCCTTTTGCCTAATAAATATAACTGAATTTACAAAATGTTATAGATATAGCCACTTGAAAACATTATTGTTTAAGTACGATACAAACTGAGAAATGTTTTGTAATTTTTAGCAGTGATTAAAATTTTTGCCCTGTATCATTCAGACAACAAGTAGAAAACTGGCAGTTACAAACTTATCAAATTAAAATAGTTCAATACAAATGCATGTGAAATGCGTAAACTGGATTAGATCTATTTTAGAATGGCCAGAAATTAACAGGATAAAAGTAATTTAAATGTTAAAAAGTGGTAAAAATTAGATTTTAGATAGTTTCATATAATTTTTACTAAAATGAGATTTAGTCAGTTAAGATAGTAAAAATTCCCTCCTTGAGTATGGAAACCAATTTGACAATAAATTATATTTAATAAAAAAATTCCCTTCTTGAACTACATTTGCTATCTACTTATTTTAAACTTACGAAAAGAGATCCTAATGCAAAAGTACTGTTTCTAGATTCTTGGTTAACTGTGTCCACTGGAGTTATTAATTCTGTTGTCATTTTCCACATTAGCACTCATTATGGACAGTAACTTTTCTCTGGCATGGCACTGTGTGAGGCACTTTACACATATACAGTGAAGATTATTATTCCATTTTACAGATTAGGAACTGAGGCTCAGTTGGTTTTAGAAACTTGTCCAAATTTACATAGCTGGAATTGGCACAGCTGAGATATGGGAGCCGATGTCCTCACCTCTCTGTCCAAACCTCCAGATTATCTCCAGAGATATCTCTATTTTTTTCTCCTTACAGGATCTTGTAAAGGATTTTATCTTCTAAACGGCTTTCCTTAAATAATGCTCTTCCAATTTGGCATTAACGAGACATATACAAGAGCCAGTCAGAGACCCTGATAAACATGAGTTAGAGCACTAATATGATGTCATATGGTACAATTCAAAAGATTTGGTATTTTAATTATTTTGTGCAGTCTTTTTCAGGATAAGAATATGATTCTCCTTAAGCTTTTGAAATAATGGAGCTTGAGAGTCCCCACTACTTTCATGGCCCTCGGAATGTCAATAAATGTCTGGATGGCAACAAACTATGATGAACGTTAACAGTAATCAGTGTTGCTTTTTGTGTTCTGAATTTGGAGCAAATGGGCCAGGACCTCCCATCTTGCTGCCCCTGGGCTGCTTAACCCTTAAATCATTTGTTTACTCAGCAAATATTTCTGTGCTTGCAATGTCCCAGGCCCAGGGCTAATACCCAGAATATAATAAGCACATCAGACCCCTGCTGTCAGGATACTAAGTCTCCAATCAAATAAGAACACACAATATACAATTACATGCTATCACATACTATAAAGGAAAGGACAATAAACAGATGATACCCCGCCCTAGTCTGTCAGGACAGTGAACTCTTCCCTAAACAAAGAAAGTATTTAGAATAAGTTCACTGAGACTGTGGGACAGTGTAGGGTAGAAACGGCAGGCTCATGTTTTGAGGCTGGTGGGGATACTGATACTTGAAGAAGTGAAAGAGGATCATAGCTAAAATCTAGAAGACAAAAGGAAAAATGGCCTACAATAAAATGAGAGAGATAGGAAGCCTTACAGGCTAGTTAGACCAAAATGCAATGTGTATACACAGCATGGTTTTAAGTAGGGGAACAATATGATAATATTTGCATTTTTTAAAAACCATCATTTATTTATCCTTGAAAATGTGTTTTTCTACCAGGTAGCTGAAAACAGAATTTGACCAAAATGATTTGATTCAAACAACCCAGTCATATTAAAGAAGAAAAGAGGTATTGGTTAAAACTGATCATTTCTGTCATTACTGGGTTCAAAGTGAATCTTAATTTTTAACATTCCAGAACAATGTGAATGTGAATAAATGTGGATGTGAATAAATTTCTGAGTGGGATGCTTTTGCACACTCCCCATAATGAATTTCAGAGCCTTGGTTTGGGATCTTGTGCTCACATGTTTTTCGAGTCATGTGATGCCAACACTGAAACTTTTACCTCATCAGGAAAATATGTTGTAATGTTGGAGGGGCTGAGAGGCAAGGATGGACATGAATACGCCATGACACAATCACTAACTTATTCTTCTTTAAAGAAGTCCTTGTTTAACATTGAAAATGTATCGATGGAGTGAGATGAAAAAAGAATAGCTCTTTCTTTTATTTTCTCTTCATAGTCTATTTCCTCTGTAATGAGAAGGAAAAGGGAAAACACAGTTCCTTTGAAAAAACATAATCTCATTCTGAAACATTTTGTGAGCGCTAAACATTTTGTATGTTACCAATAGCTAGGAATTCTTAATAGTGGGATATTGCCAATCTGCTGAATTAATTCATTATGAGGTTTAAGAATATATTCACTTTCCGTAGAAAGTGGAAATGTGTACCTAACAGAAAGCTGACTTTCAATGGTCTGCAGGTGAAAACAGCTACAGGTAAGTCCAGACCATTTGTTCTTTGCCCCAAATGCACATAAGAATCACATGTAGATATATTAAAACCATCTAGTAGACAGCCTCTTGTTGGCCAGTAAATCAGCTTCTCTGGGTTGGCCCTTGAGCATAGGTATCTTTTAAATCTCCCTAGGCTTCAGATTCACAGGCAGTCGGGTTTGAGAATCACTGGTCCAGGCAAGGGATCCTTTATTTTAGTTGAATTTTTCTTCACCTCCATCACCTCTCTTTTCCAATTGTTTCATGTTCTGTAGTCACATTATTTTCTTCAAAGACAAACTTTGCAGAAGTTTTAGACAAGAAAACAAAGGAGTGAACAATACTGAGCTTTATTATTTGCAATTCCTGATTGCACCTCTGGTATTCTGACTTGCTGTCACTAGCCTTGCCCAGGCCATAGCCACTTCACCCTGGATTATTGTAACTATCCTTTTGTCTACTTCTTTCTGTTATAAATCAGTATTTCATATTCTTATTTGACTATATTCAAGTACACCTTTAATTCTACCATGGCACTAAGGAAGCACCAGCATTGATTCTAATCTGTCTACTGCAACAGCTTCCCTGCTATATCTATCTATCTATCTATCTATCTATCTATCTATCTATCTATCTATCATCTACCTATCTAAAACCATTCCACTATTGCCCCAGTATCATATTCTTAGCTCTGGCAACCTGCTTATTCTCATCATAGAGGATTTTCTTTTGTGTTTTCATCTCCCGGTTACCTGGACAGGTCTATCGTCCCCATTTGCTTTTCTTTGCCTAAGACCTCTCATAAACTTCATATTGTCCATTAAGCTGCACTACTGCAGTTTACGCTGATGGTCCCCTTTTCTGAATTCTTTTTATATACTGCATTATGAAGATTAGAGTTCCATTATTTTCTAACAGTTTTCTAAGAATTACATCCTTCAACAATTTTTTTTAATTTTTTTAATGTTCATTTTTGAGAGAGAGAGAGAGAGAGAGAGTGAGCGGGGGAGGGGCAGAGAGAGAGGGAGACACAGAATCCGAAGCAGGCTCCAGGCTCCGGGCTGTCAGCACAGAGCCCGATGCGGGGCTCGAACTCACAAACTGTGAGATCGTCACCTGAGCCGAAGTCGGTCGCTTAACCGACTGAGCCACCCAGGTGCCCCCCCCCTTTTTTTAACAATTATTTAATTTTTTAAAAACTATTTTATTATTTGTGAGAGAGAGAGAGAGAAAATGTGTGAGCAGCAGGGGAGGGACTGAGGGATAGGGAGAGAGAATCTTAAGCAGGCTCCATGCTCAATAGAGAGCCTGATGTGAGGCTTGATTCCACGATCCTGGGATCATGACCTGAGCTGAAATCAAGAGTCAGATGCTTAACTGACTGAGCCACCCAGGCACCCTATTTAATATTTTTTTGACAGCAGAAACCAACGTGTATATTTTTTGTTATGTCATGTACAGCATCTCTGGACTCCAAAACTCACAGTGATTGCTCTGTGGCAAATACTTAATAAATATAATCTTTGTCTCCTTGTAACTCACTTCCCTTATTCATGTCACTTTTCAGGGGTAGCGGCATAAAATCGTAATTAGTGAACCTCCTGGGTTTGTATCATTCTCTGCTTCTGTGGCTGCTTCTACCACACTACATTTTAATGGCCTATTTGCCCACTTCCTGTAATTACTGTATTGTGTCCTTCTTGTGGGCAGGAGCCACGTCTTATTTGCTCACTAGAATTTTGAAGAGTTGCTCTTCTCCTTAGTTCCCTAGGTTGGTTCATGTATTCTTTGCTCTGCCTTTATCATCTTATACATTTTCTATCACAACGCTTTATCTTAAATACGAGGTTAATAACTGTATAAACCAATACAGTGTAACCCAATGGTTCTTAGCCAAGAGTAATATTGACCCCTGGAGGGCATTTGGTGAAGTCTAGAGATATTCTTGTTTGTCGTAACTGAGGAACTATTGGCATGTAGTAGGTAGAGACCAGGAATGCTGCAAAATAACCTTTAATGCAGGGGACAGAGCCTTCCCGACCAACAAAGAACTTTCTAGCCCAAAATGTCAGTAGTGACAAGGTTCAGAAGGCCTGATGTAGCCTTGGAGTTGAGCACTATGTTCACGGATGATTTGCTCAGCACCATTCCTGGCAATAACAGATACACAAGAACACTTGTATAATTAAATGATGAAGGCTAAGCAAGTCAATTAGTCCTGAAAAATAACACCATGCCTATTTCATCCCTCCATCTACCCATCCATTCATTGATTCATAGGTATTTACTGATCATCTCCTATGTGTCAGGCATGGCACCAGGTAATATGGACAGAGTAGATTCAAGGATCACTCAAGGTTTTTTGTACGTAGTAATAAATACAGATAAATACTAAGGCAATTTTGCAACACTGTATGTACCCTGATAACAAAGTGCTGGGTTTAAAGAAGGTCATCTGATCCCAATCTGAAGGTCAAAAAAAGCTGTTTTCTAGCCACAATTTGCAGAATGAATGAGTTAATAGGAAGGTAAGATACAGAGAAAAACACACACAAATGGCCAGAGGCTAAAAACATTCTACACTTCCAGAATTATGAATAGTCAGGAAAGGCTCAAGTACAGAGTGCAACGAGGTCCCTAAAAGTGATGGGTCTAGAGTAATAAATATGAGTCATGTTAAGAAATTTGGACTTCTGATAACATCATAGGATTTTTAAACTGAGTTATAAAATAACATATTGCAAGATATTACTGTTATTTTTATTATTACTATAATTATTATTATTATTCCTTGAAAAAAGTTAAAGGGAGGACAAATTGAAAATGAAACAGAAATCCTCAATAGGGTTTACTTTAAAACAGAAAGTTAAAGCATTCATAAATGCTAATAAGTGTGATTTTACTTTTAGCTCTATTTTTGCCCTGCTTCTGCATTCCATGCAATTTTATATGTCTGTCTTTAAAGAAAATTGGAACTGTTTATATGTGCTTTACTGGGCAAATGATGCTTGACTGTGAAAACTTCCATAATCACAACCTCCATGAAAACATCCACGACGGGAAAATGGAAGATATGATAATCTAATCTAATTTGATCACACTTTATCAAGAGGGAGGAAAGTTTTAGAGGTTAGTGCACAAGGATTTAGGTAGTAGAGTGAAAAGTTTAAGGCAGAAGTTACTTACAAAGGCTCTCTTGAGACTTTCTAGGTCACTTTGTGAAAGAAAAAGATGTTAGAACATCCCCTAAAGTCTACAAGTAGAAGCTACAAGGTGGCAAGTGTCCTGACACTTTTTTTGAGGACTTTATTTTCATTTCAATTCTGGTCTTGTGAAAGTTGACCTGAGACGTCCTTCATAGTTTTAACAATCTGTTGGTTTCCCACCTCTCTAACTCATGTTCTCAGAGGGATGAAAATATAACTAAACAGTACCGTTTGCACACCACTTCATAGCTTACCAAATGCTTTAATTTGCACTATCTTAATAAAATATTGGAGACTTGATTTTCACTAGGCTTCACTTAATCACCATATTGGTTTCTTTGGTTAAAGAACTTCACAGGGTGAACAAGAGAAAAAATGTTATCAATGCAATTCAAATAATCAGCAACTAGTGAGACATTCTTACCCTTACCCAAATATCCAGTTTTAAATATTATAGCGTATTTGATTTTTAATTATGTATATCCAAAACAGAGAGTGATACTTAATCATGAAGACAGGTTTTCTGTTTCTTTGGTTTGGTTTTGTTTGTTTTGTGTTTTGTTTTGTTTTTTTTTTTTGGTGCAATCTTTTGGCTTTCATGATTGGCATCATCTTAAAACTATGGCCTCAGAACATATGTGTTTTCTTATGCTTTCATGAATAAGATAATCTATCATTCATATATATTTAAGAAAATACAGCAGTAGGTGAAATTTGTACATTATTTTTTTTAAAGCAAGCAATACATTATTTTGGTTTCAGGTAAAAAATACTTTGGGAAAAAATTAAATAAGGCGAATTCATTGTGTGGTGGCATTTTCTTACTGAAATGGGAATATTTTCCTGATTACTTACTTGGAAACTGTAACAGAGAAGCACATTGTTTCAACAAAAATAATGGGCGTAGGTAAAAGCAATAACACACAAGATCTTCATTAAAAAAGGCAAAAAGAACTAGCAGTAGAGGAAACATGTAAAGATATTCATTGCATTTAGGTATAATCCATAAGAAGCAGCAGTTGCTGACACATCTCTTCAAAAGGATGTATACCTAACATATTTGGTGAAGGAAAGAATTTTCAACAGGGGAGTTAGCTTTAGGCTGTGCTTAAATTTCACACACCAGCCTTAATACCATGTACACAATTACAGTATCCTTTCCAATATATATATTATTTTTCTTCCAAATTTTTGAGGATAAAGTATTTCGCCTTCAGAGTATATAATTTCTTCTTTTAAGTATTGTTTTTCAAATAAACTTTATATTGTAGAACAGTATTTGATTTACAGAAAAGCTGTGATGTTAGTCCAGAGATTTCCAGTATGCTCTATACTATTTATCTGCTTATTAACATTTCATATTAGTATGCTACATTTGTTGTAATTTATGATATCGATACATTATTAACTAAAGTTCATACTTTATTCATATTTCCTTAGTTTTTAACGTAATGCCCTTTTTCTGTTCCAGACTCCCATTCAGGATACCACATTACATTCAATTGTCATGTCTCCTTAACTATCACTTGCCTGCGACAATTTCTCATACTTTCCTTGTTTTTGAAGGCTGTGCCAGTTTCGAAGAGTAGTGATGGGTATTTTATAGAATGGTCCTCAACTGGTTTTATCCTGTGTTTTTCTTGTGGTTAGACTGAGATTATGGGTTTTTGGGAGGAAGACCACAGAGGCAAAATGCCATTTTTCATTACATCATAGCAAAGGCACATATTATCAATGTGATTTACCTTGATCACCTGGTGAGACAGTGTTTGCCAAGTTTCTCTACTGTAAAGTTATTCATTGTTTCCCTTTTTGCATACCGTACACTTTGGAAAGAAGTCACCGTACATGACCCACTCTTAAAAAGTGACAGTTATACTCCATTTCTTTGAGGGCAGATTATACATAGAAATTGTTTGGAATTATTCTGTAATGGAGATTTCTATTCTTTCTCAACTTAAAAATCTATTCAATCATGTATTTATATTAATAGGGACTCAAGGATATTTATTTAATGCAGTGGCTTATAATCTAATACCACTTCACTTATTTTCTTGCTCAAGTTGTTTCAGCGTTGGCTACTGGTAGCTCTTTCAACTGGCTCCTGAATCCCTTTGGCAAAACTCCATAATTGTGGTTTATTTGTTTTCTTTTTTAGCACTTATTTTCTGACACTACAAGACACTACAGGCTCATCTTTATATTTCCTGCCCCATTCCTAGAATGAGCCATTTCTCCGGAGATCCTGGTTCCCTGTGCTGAAGGATGGTATTAGAAACCAAGATCTAGGCACTAAGGTGTGCTCATTGCTATTGGAGTATCATTCATCGCCTCTAGGCAAAGAAGACGATGACAGAACAAGGAAATACATGTGCATATTATATTTATTTTGGTATATATACATATCTGTACATATTTCTATATGTAATTATCTTTATCTATATTAAGCTAAACATGAGTTTGTGCTAATGTCTCCAACTCTAATCCATTACCACATGGATCGTTTTATCCTGTTCCCCTTGTTTATCTGTCACCTCCCATTCTAAAAGTAAGGAACCTGGTCCACAACATTTACCCTCCATTTACTTAATATTTCAAATCTAGTATACATGTATAGTAGAATCAGGATTGTTAACCCATACCCCCATGGGGATCAACCTTAACTAGACTATAATTCTTATGTACTGTTTCTTTTGCCTTTAGTCTTACAGATTCCACTCATTACCAAAGTTATTTAGTACTTTTTTATCTCTACTCCCTTTAGTGAGATTGTTTCATATAGTTTTCATATGGTTAAATTGTATGGTTATGTTCTATATTCCATCCTAGGATCCCCTAACCTCTCACAGACTTTTAAAAATTTGCATGAAGATTCACTCTGTGCTATAAAGTTATATGGATTTTGAAAATGTATAGTATATGTATCCACAATGAAAGTATCATACAGAATAGTTTTACTGCCCTAAAATATCTCTTGTACTTCATCTATTCATGTTCCTTCTTCTTGCCATCTGATCTCCTGACAACCATAGATCTCTTTACTGTCTCTATGTTTTGCCTTTTCCAGAACATCACATACTTGGCCATCAAGCTAGTCTATAATCTGGCTTCTTTACTTAGCAATATTCATTTAAAATTTATCCATACCCTTTTTGTGACTTGATGGCTCATTTCTTTTTACTACTGAATAACATTCTATTGTATAAATGTACTACAATTTATTTATCCACTCACCTTTCAGAGGTCATCTTGCTTGCTTCCTGTTTTTGGCAATTAGGAATAAAGCTGCTATAAACATTCATGTGGAGATTTCTGTGGAGACATAAAGTTTCAAATCAGTTTGGTAAATACCTAGGAGCACACTTACTGAATAGTATGATAAAATTGTATCTAGTTTTGTAAGAAACACCCAAACTGTCTCTGGAGGGGGCTGTACCATTTTGCACTCCAAGCAGCGATGAATGAATGACTTTCTGTTGCTTTGCATCCTAACACATGTTTTGCGAATATCTAACCCCAATCTGTTTTTTTTTCTTCTCTTAATAATGTCTTTTAATACAGAAGTTTTTAATTTGAATAAAAGTCCAACTTATCAATTTTTTCTGTTTGGATGTTTTTGAGGGTTTGATATAAATTTATATTTTTACATCAGTTTACTAAAGCCATGTTCTTAATTTATTACATATTGAGATTTTCCTTGTGGCCTAAGAATCTATTCTAGAAACATTCTATTTATTTATGAAAAGAGGTAGCACATTCTCCTGGTTTTCCTCTTCCCTATCTGAACTTTCTTAATCATCTCCTATGATGCTGGGGCTCAATCCTGGGCATACTTTTCTTTGTATTTTACTTTTCACCTTTATCCATTCTGACAAGCACTCAAAGCCTTTTGTTTGCCTGCTTCCAACTTTATTTCTCTAGTGAAGATATTTCTTTATTTTAAGTCTTGTGTATGCAGTTGTTTAATTACGTTATCACACATATAAGCTACAAACATCTCAAATTTTCCATATCCACTACTGAATTTTTTTGTATCTGTTTACTACCGCCACCTCTGCCCCACTTAGTTGCTCAGGCCAGAAGTCTTGGTATTGTCCTTCATTACTTGTCCCTCTCCTGAACTCTGACTTGAAATCCCCCGGTAAATCCTTTTGGTTTGAACCATCCTCTCTTATTCTTCACTTCCACTACCCAATCCAAGTTGCCACCATCTCTCTTGGACTATAGCAATATGTTTACTGCTTCCCTTGCTTCCATTGTTACTCTCCTCTACTATTTTTCATATGTAACCTCAACTTTATACCTCTCAGTGACTTCTTATTTTAGTCAGCATATAATTCAAATCCTTAACATGGTTTCTCAGGCTTTACCCATAACTACTTGTCTGAAGCCAATTTTTCTCTTTACTCATTACACTCTAGTCCCCTCTAAATTTTCAGTGGGCCTCCAGCTCTTTTTTTTCTCTGAAGCTTTTATGCATATAGTTTGGTTTATCTTGAATATTTTTTTGGCCATTGTTTACTTGGCCAGATTCTAACTGTTCTTCAGGACACAGCTTGTTGCAATATTTTGGAAAAAAACTTCCTTGACATAGCTATGTCAAACATCTCTCTTTAGGTCCATTCACACTACTCTGGCATTTTCCTGGTTATTTTCTTCTTACGCTTCCACATGTGGATTTTCACACTCCATTTCACACACACACAAAAATGCAGATGAAAAGGTGTACATTTTCTTTTAAAGACTGTCAACTTAAATTTTGAAGATGGTGCTCTCACCTTATATCAGCTTATCTATTTTAACTAAGAGTGACAGCTTCTTAGTAGTACAGAGTGAAATTCTTTCCCTTTTTTGTTATAGCTTGGTTAAAATTTTGATCACTGAAAATAGCAGATGGTTCTAGGAGTATTATCCAAGGCAACCTTTGTATTCTAAAATATTAAGATAAAATATTCAATCAGGAGACACAGTGAACTTTGGTCAGGGGTTTTGTATACTAAGTTTAGAGCTTAAAAACAGACTATTGTTTAGGGCTGCTGGGTGGCTCAGTCGGTTAAGCGTCGACTTTGGCTCAGGTCATGATCTCACAGTTTGTGAGTTCAGGCCCTGCATTGGGCTCTGAGCCTGCTTCGGATTCTGTGTCTCCCTCTCTCTCTGCCCCTCCCCACTCATGCTTTGTCTCTCTCTTTTAAAAATAAACATTAAAAAAAATTAAAAACAAAAAAAAACTATTGTTTGACTTGACAATTACATCATTGAAAACAAAAGTCATTACTTTCTTCAGCTTTCAGACTGATCTACAGTTAACAGATTTTAATAATAATAATAATAATAATAATAATAATAATAACTTTATTCTTCCAGTGTCAGCCTAATGAGTCTTATTCCTCTGATTTCAGCTTTAAAATCATAGTTTTCTCCCTTACTTCTATCTGAGAAGAAAGACTATACCCGATGCAGCAGCCAGAGGATGGGGTATAACCAGAGCTTATCATATCCATAAAATTCAAGTCTTCTGATTTGGTGATAACTTTATCCCACTCTTTCTACCTCACACCCATGTTTTGTGCCCAGTTTTCTATAGCATCTGTTTGCACTTCAAATTTGATTGGGTGATCTATTGTCAACCTCAACTACACATGACGAAGATAAATTCCCCTCATATTTTTTCCTGACTTTTTCTTGTGTAACATTTGACCAACTGGATAGAAAGGTATCATTTTGCTGACAGCTCAGGTAAGGACATAAAGGATTTTCATTGCATCTCTCTTTTGATTGTCATATACATGTGATTATAAAACCCTGCTGCTTCTTCATATGGTTCCCTCAGACCCACTTCCTCTGTCATCCTCAGCACTATTCTAGATGTCATTTCTTCTAGACCTACTTCTGAAATTGTCATTTCACAAGACATTCTTACAGTATTCTTTTTCTCATCCACTGAGCCTCTGCCCTAGCAATCTACGGTTTTTTCCACTGCCAAAGCTGTTCCAGTACAGGTTATTTTGAACATACCACACCCACTCCAACCTCCTAGAAGCTTATTTCTGTATTCCTATTCCACTATAGATCAATCCCAGGTCCTTATTCTATACATCAAATCCTTTTACTAAATAAGCATTCCTCTCCTCTTTCTTTTTAAAAAATCCAAACAACTTTCTGAACTTCTTTCCAGGAAGCCTAATGTCAATTTTTCTTTATTCCTATCTTTTATTTTTTTTCCTCCTCTCAAAGCAATTATTATTCTCAGAGAATAATTTTCCTTTAAAGACTACCAAAATCTCTGACTTTCTTTCTCCTTTTCTCTTTCCCCTTAAATAGTGTCTAACATTATTTCATTTATTTCAAAAAATCTTTCTGAATTGATTATAAAGGAATATATAATATTTCTTAGTTTATTGTGGCCAAAGACATTTTATAAGGCTATTTCTTTCATCTCTTCCCATTTATTTGTATGTATCATCTATTCCTGAAATGTGTTATACTTTATTTTGATATAGTGTACTTTTATTGTTCTCTTTCATATGATGGCCACATATTTTTACTCTCCTTACCCTATAAATATGTATCAGTAAGACTGTTTGGTTTTAAGCAACAGAAAACACTTCCAAATTAAGCCCCAAATGAAATTTTTTTTATATACATATTTTTTTAACGTTTATTTATTTTTGAGACAGAGAGAGACAGAGCATGAACGGGGGAGGGTCAGAGAGAGAGGGAGACACAGAATCGGAAGCAGGCTCCAGGCTCTGAGCTGTCAGCACAGAGCCGGATGCGGGCTCGAACTCACGGACCCAGACCGCGAGATCATGACCCGAGCTGAAGTCGGACGTTTAACCGACTAAGCCACCAGGCGCCCCTGAAATTTCTAGTGGATATGGAGAAATACTTGGAAACAACAATGCATCTGGAAAATCAGAACTGGGGTACTGTCAGATACCAAGGGGTAGGACAGAAGACATAGCTACCCTCATAACCCAATATAAGCTTGGTCAGAATAACTGGACAGTACAGGAGGATCTGGCAAGTGGAGTCTCCCGGACTCCACTGAACTGCTTCTAAACTCTGCTCAAATCTTCATGCTAACACCAGGACTCTTAGTATAAGCAGCAATGACTTGAGCATACGGTTATGCATAATTAAGTATAACTTCAGCTGCATGGGGGTAAATAGAGGCTTTCTGTTTTTGAATTCAGAACATTGCCTTCTATGAACATTCAAGTGATGCAGAGGATTCCTCCCAAATTGGAAGAATGTTCAAATGTTGATGGTTAAAAACCAGACATATATACATTACGGTAGCTTTCTATATTTTTGTCACTATTTTAGATTTTAGCCTAGGGAAATGGAAACACATTTGTACTATTTTTATCTGCTATCATCCTGGTTCCTAGGTAAGATTTTTTTGTATTTGAACAATGCTAGTAACATGATTCTTGTTTCAGTATGAATGCCTCTTTTTACAAGGTAAGAGGAAAATTTCCTCTGTGATTTAGCATTTAACAGTGTTACATGTGCTAAAATAATGAAGTAAGTTTGCCTTTTTAAACATATCATGTATATATGCTGATTTGAAGCATTTGGCTTCAAATGTTTGTCTTACCTTTGGTGTCTGATTGATTAGAAGCTCAAAATGGAATGTGTGAGTTTATGTGTCTTGTATATTAACTTAATTACCTGGTTTTAATGTGCAATCTGTTAGATTTTATTGGCAAGGCATATCACAACTTTTAATGAGTCACATCTAGTACCAAAGGCACACTTTAAAAGAAAGAAACCACATAATTAAATCAGGTTTAGTCTATTTAAACACATTGGACTGATTAGATACTTCGGTTTAATTTTCTGAGAAAAGATAGGAAGTTTTAAATTGTATTAGTTATTTACATTATGCTTTTTATTCATTTGTAAGTATAAATCAATTTGGGCTATGAAAAAGGAACTTAGCATGTCTTTGTCCTTCAGCAAAATAAATGAATGCTTGGATCAGATAGAAAATGAGTGCATATATATGTGTATGTGCATTTTTAAAATATTTGGATTACTGAATCCCCAGATATTTAATGTTGTGTGCATATTTATATGTCCATTACATTCTCAAAGGAACCCTGGCCAGAATGAGATCCGGAAGCACACTTTAGTGACTACTTTATATTTCTTTCTTACTACTTAATAAAATAAATTTTAATGAAGCATCAACGAGTTATTGAAAAATATTTTATCTTTGTATATAAACATATGAAGTACTATCTCTAGCACTGTATTCATTAATCATCTTTATATTTAGATGGTAAAAGATGAAGTAAAAATGGAACCACCATCTTAACACATGTATAAACTAGATATATAATCCACTAGAAATATCTTGATAAGCTATAAACCTGAATAAATTCTCAAGTTACATTTAATGGATTAAAATGCTACTAATGAAGTCTCAACAGAGTGTGGGTTCTGCAGATTTCACAATGCAAAAATAATAATAAATGGAGGAAATATTCTTCAGTATTCAAGCATTATTGCCTAATTAAGCAAAGTAGTCATTCACATCATGGACAAACAGCTGAAATTTTGGTATACACCTTTGTTATACGTATATCTTCCTTTGTAATGTAAATTAAAATATCAACCAACATTCACATTGGAGCTGCACTTAGAAAGCTCAGTTGTTAAATATTTTAGCAGCAAACTACTGCTTGCATATTTAAGAGTTGAATTCAGTGGTCTGGACACTGTGATAGAGAGCAAGATTGCCAGTTCCACATTTATGTGGTCCAGTCTGTTTTGCTGTTACGGGATGACCTCCTAGCTTCAGCTGCTGGCTAACATGTCTCCGCTTGAACACACAGGAGATATATATACTTATGTAAAGATGATTTACGTATTTAAAAAGTTATCTCTTTCCCAGTTCTGTTGACTGTTACTGAGTTATGTTTTATTTATATGATTGTTGACTATCTTCTTTACTGAATTATCATTACTGTGTTTGCTATTGAGACATAAATTCCAATTAAATATTGTGTTTTTTCCCCTCCACATCATCGTTAGGATCTCTAGCTAGCTATGGATTATAAGAGCTGTGAAAATATTTATTTATTTATTTATTTATTTTAATTTTAATTTTAATTTTTTTCTAAATAGGCTTCATGCCCAGCCTGAAGCCCAATGCAGGCCTTGAACTCATGACCTTGAGCTCAAGACCTGAGATGAGATCAAGAGTCCAATGCTTAACTGACTGAGCCACTCAGGCACTCCAAGTTGGGAAAATCTTAAAAACAACAACAACAAAAGCAACAACAACAACAACAACAACAAAAAACCCCACATACATACCAAAACTACAAATGCAAACAAACACACACACACACTGAATGGTATTTCTAACTGTAACAATTACTGAAAAATTCATAATAGTCTAGAAACAAGTGAAACACTATCTGTAATATGTAGAAATCTGTGGTGAATATATTTCAATTGAGAATCGTTTGAAGTGGGACCAGTCAGAGAAAGTTGGCTGGGTGGAGAGTATGGTGGGGGAGACAGCGAGTGTCTAGCTAGCTGTGTGTTGGTAAAGTTCAGATGTTCTTGGTGGCAGCAGTGGGCATCTCTCTGAGAATGGTCAAATCCTGTGTAACCTGTATATTGGCTCCCCTCATTGGCCCTATATTCCAGGTTTGCTGCTGATTGCCTGAGTTTCCCTATGCCATTCTCACTTTTCTGTCTAGGCTAACTGGAATCAGAGCTTGTTGTTGGTTTGTTTTAGATTAATTGATAATGCCATTTTGATTTTTAAATAACTGATATCCTGTATCAGATGGGAGTTTTCTTTCCTGTTGGCCATGATTATTCAGTCATTCAAGATTTTATTCATTCTTATTTTTGTCATGCAAGAATTCACTTTTTAAAATCAACCAATGGGGTCTTTAATTAGATGTGAAGATGAGTTTGGATTCTCTATCTGTGAGAGATAAAATTCTGGTGGGTCTGTGGGCAATAAAATACCTTCAAAATATTTGGTTATTTAAAGAAGAGATTAATTGTTTTTAAAGAAGTACCAAAAATAATTATTTATATTATATTATATTATATTATATTATATTATATTATATTATATTATATTTATTATATTATAAAAGAAAGGGTGGTCAGAATTTGTATGTTGACCACTACTAGGCATAAACAGGGTTAGTCATGCAATAAAGAGTTTTTCTAACCATTAGGGCAGCCTTCAATTTTTGTTTTTAGTATATTTTGACCATTTTATTTCCTTCTTTTAAAAGATAGATGGTTACACCTGGAAGTTATATCACACCGTATGTTAACTAACTGAAATTTAAATAAAAACCTAAAAAAAAAAAGATAAATGGCATTGGAAACCAAGCATTTGTTATAAACAAATATTTCCTGAGACAAGACACTTGAATACTATTATGTACAAAGTTTAAGGAGCATTTATACAACTTTAACAACTACATTAGAGTTAGGACTCTTTGTTAACTATGCTCAAGTAATTGATCTTTTTAACTAGTAAGTTGGGCATTTTATTTCAATTATTCATCTAATTTAAACAACCACGAGTCTTTCATAAGATAATTATTCATAATAGGAGCCTGATCAGCTGGCATCTCAGAATTTGCCAGTGTTAGTCGTGCACATTAACTCTATTCTTGTCTAATAAATAAGGGACAACACTTAAGACTCTTAGCAGAGAGAGCTTGAGGACCAGATGAGGTGCTGAGTTTCCATTTTCAGATCAGCAATTTATAAGTGGGGGGGGGGGAAGGTATTGCAATGATCTAATCCTATTTAATATTAAACGTATATCCTGCAAATAGTGAAAGAAAGTACTATACTTGTCAAACACTCATAATTCAAAGCTAAGATTTCCATTTGGAGTTAAATTAAGCAATTATTTGATATGTATTATTTCCAGGCATGAGGGTCAAATAAGAACACAGATGAGGGAGAAAGCCTGAACTGTGTAATGTAATACAGGGAGGACAATCCCAGGGGAGAAGAAATAACAGTTGTACTTTAGTTGTCCCAAGAATGGTAGTGAGTGCGGTCTACAGATAAATTTGTTTTGAAGGTTTTATTTAACCTAAGCCTTGATGGAATTAGAAAATAATTGACCCTTTAACACTTTATAGTACATATCGTGGGTCAGTATTATTCTACGTGCTACATGTATAGTCATTTAATACTTACACCAGTCCTATGAGGTTTGTCTTAGTAAAGAACTTGTTTGGAGGTTCTAGCAGAGGGGCGAAGCTTCTCATATACCCTTGACCCAAGAACCATCCTCTTCTATCTGGGAAGGTCATCCTCTCCCACTGAGCACACATTTTCTAGAAGGATGCACATGGAGCACTAAGGGAGGAAGGGGACATCTGCCTAGCCAGCCAGATCAGAAGAATCAACCCTGGCAATCAATGGGGTGGCAGATGTTGCAGCCACATCATCCTCACATCCCAGGTTGATACTATTTGAATTACCAGTGTGCAAACGAAGAAATTAAGGTAACAAAAGATTAAGAAACTTTCCCAAGGACAGATAGCTTGGAACAGTTAGCCATGCAGACGAGATCCAGCACCAGCACTTTTCATTCCACATTTTATCCTCAGATCACCCACCCTGCCCACAGCCCTGCTAAGATAGGTCTTACAAAGACATGTTCCTTAATCATAAGATGCTGCCTCACTTCTCTAGAGAGCAAATATTTTGTACACATATTGAAATATTTTGTGCAAATGATCAAGCTGAGGCAGTGAGCTTAAGTTAAGAAATGCACTAAGAATAGGCCGGTTAAGTGGTAGAGATTAAAGCTCAACTGTCATAATCTGGAGAAGAATCTGAAGGGGACATGATGGCCATGGCTGGAAAATAAAAATGGGCTCAGGAATCTGATGGACAGAGAAAGTTAAGAGAAGACAGTAGACCCATGGGAGAGCCAGTGACATCATGAAAGACAGAGAGAGAGAAGAGTTTATCCTATTCCAGCTAACTTGTACCATTATTATACAAGAGAGAAGTTGAGAGTGTGCCTGTTTTTGTTTCTGTTTTATCATGGATTATATCATTTGGGAGGCATTGAGAATTCTCCAGGAGAAGAGTGAAATTGTCAGGGGAATGATACAATACAATAAGTAAGACAGTAGAGGGTATAATAGATTGAAATGGGAGAGACTAAGAACAAGATATTCATTATAAAAGCCTATGGCTATGGTTGAGGTAAAAGTATAATGTTATTAAGAATGGATCAGAAAATTATAAAAGAAAAACCTGAATTCTTTCATATGTTAATTTATTTATTAAATCATTTATACATTTGTTTCTGTATTTCTTTGTCAACATATATTTACTACTATATCGGTTTCTAGGAACACAAAGATGAACAACTCAGTCCTTTTCCTCAATAAACTCATCATCTAGTGAAGATGTGTATAATAGATTATTCATAGGACCAACATACCTAAACTAAGAAAATCTGGGAAACGTTTTAAAAGAAATGACATTGAATTAGAGGTTAAGGAATGGGAAGGAAAGGTCTAAGATGTTGAAATTTGGTGGCTGTGAGTGTGGTGCTGATAGCAAGAAATATGGAGATAGGAGACTGATTCATCAAGAACTGCTTTCTAAGAATCTATGGGGAAATTAGTTGAGATGTGGGAAACAAATGACCTGGACCACTAATAATTTATCTTTAATTTGTCTTCTATTGCCCTATGCGACACCCAAGGAAAATGTATGCATAGATTTGGAGGCCTAGTTAATAAACATTATCAGGCTGAGATCAAAACACCTTTGGAAGACCTACATGAGCTATACAGGATCAGATGAAGGGCTCTATGTCATTGCTAAAGGTAAGCTTAAGTCCAAGCAGGTAAATGACCATTTTGGCCTCATATCTATTAATCTTATCCCCTAGTGAGAAAAAGCTAATTCAGTTGGCAGAAAAGCAAATGAGTGTGAGGACTGGAGCAAGAAGTCAGATAACTTTCTCCAACACCAAGAACCTCTTGTGCCAACCCTTCTCAGTCTAGGGAGCCTCCAAAGCAGAACCACAGCCCTGGCTGTCTGATCTCACCATTTAAGTTGGAAGAGAGCCCAAAGGGATTACAGTGGGGACCAAAGAAAAGTATAATGTGATGTTTTTGATTCCTTGAGGAAAGACTGGTTAAATGGAAACCACGATTAATAAAGACTGAACCTTGTCTCAGCAGAAAACATTACCTATTTCCCTACAACAGTTCTTACCTCTCAAAAGTGCCTTACCTTTCTAGTATCAAAGAATGGTGTGCATCTCAAAAGTAATCATTTTTAAATGAGTTTAGAAAATGTTAACATAACTTTGTAATATCCCCTTTCTATGCACATTAACACAGAAAAACACTACAAAGTCCCAGAGGAAAGAAACTTAATAATTTATTTCCCTCAAATTATTTGATAATGAATCTTATTTATATAACCCATTAACATTGCAGAAAAGACTTTGGAAAATACTGCAGTAATGGAAGAGACTATAGACATTTGCCAGGACATTTCCCTATTCTAGAGAAACATACATTGTTTCTGAAGATATCCTGAATCTTCTAAGGATTATGTACTTTCCCAAATATGTATTTCATGCTCAATAAATATGGGCTGAATAAATATTATTTTCTCTGTGATGGACATTTCTTTTTTTAATGCATAATTATTTTTGAGAGTGAGAGAGAGCATGAGCAGGGGAGGGGCAGAGAGAGACAGAGAGGGAGACACAGAATCTGAAGCAGGCTCCAGGTTCTGAGCTGTTAGCACAGAGCCTGACACAGGGCTCAAACTCATGAACTACAAGATCATGACCTGAGCAGAAGTCAGAAGCTCAACCGACTGAGCCACCCAGGCACCCCTGTGATGGACATTTCTTACAGTGCCACCATGATATAGTCACTGGCAGTCATGTGGTATTTCCCAAATTATACCACATAGGTAGCTACTCCATATGGTTAAAAATAAACTTTGTTCTCAGAATTTGAAAGAGTTCCCCACTGTTCTCAGAGCCAAGATAACCTGTAAAGCAGTGATATTGGAGTTTGACTGCTTCACTCATGACTTTCATAGGGACAATGATAATTAGGTTTATTCACTATATCTAAATATAGATTAATTCTTTTACATTTAGGAGTCATCCCACATTGCCACCTTCCCTAATCACCACATTCCACATATACACACACGTACATGCACTACTATATATTTGTATATTCGTTTGAGCATACATTATAATTTCAAAAAAAATTAAAGATAAATTTAGTCTGAGGTATAGGTATAGTCATTATTTTGAATAATAAATGTAGAATCTAGTTTTGGGAAGTGGTTGATAGCAGAGACGCACACATTTTGGAAGCAATACAGAGAATGATGATGAAAATGTAGTGAGTATATATTTTACTGTAGCTGTGATGTTAGTCTAGGTTTCCCAAAAAAGTAAGCTCCACAAACCAAAAGCACATTCAAATGGCTAATGTGAAAAACAAATAAAAATAAAACAAGACATCACTGCTGGTAGATTTCAGCAAGAGGAAGACCAGGTAAAATTCTAGAGGTGGCTAATGACCAGCTGCTTCTGTTTCGTTGATAGTGTGCTTGGCTATAGTTGACAAAGGGACACAGTGGCTATCCCAGGCTGTCAAAAAGGGTGGTAAAAAGGCATGGATAAAAGATTTCACAAGATGCAGATATTCTGAAGAATTGAAATAAAAATATTTTAATTTCAGGATCCTGATTATCCAAGATAAAATTTTTGAAATGAAATGAAAATGAAAATGTCACATGTTTAGGGCATTACGGTGTTTATTTAACAGATTGCTGAGTTTTCTATCTGTATTTTGATTTAAGATATCATGTCTGATACCTATAGTTTTGTTTTATGAATACTAAGCTGATTAAATTTTAATGTTTACTTATAGCCTCTAAAAACCATATGGGGAGTTATCTTTTTAAAGATCATCCTTTGAATTTTTAAAGGTCTAAAAGTTTCAGTATTGCCTTAAGGCTTTCTACACATTTGTCATCTAAATCTTGCCTGCATATCCATTCAGAATTCCCCTGCACATCCATTTGCAATTTACATATACATATACATGACACCAATTTGATTAATGATCTTCCCATTCTTACTCTGCAGCTTAATGGACAAAATAGGATGTTGACAAGGCTCTTGAGGTAGGCATGAGACATACTGATTACACTGTTTTAAGGCCAATGGAACATTTTCAGTCACAGAACTTTCTGGCATTCTAAACGTCTATTTTTAATGCTTATGTTTTCAAAGTGTTTCAACTCTGATGATGGTAAAATCATGATAATTACTGCAGTTGTTTTTGTTGACCCAGCCTCTGACATTAAGTCTATGTATGCCCAACCTCTTAGAGGGAATGGGGTCTGAGCATTCTCAGAATGTGGTCTGAAGTTATTATTTGAAAAACCAAATAATGTGAGTTAGATTGTTTCTTTTTCTCATTGCTAGATTTAATTTTATCAAGAAATCATATTCATTTTTGATGGTTTTTGTCAATAATCCTGATTATAATGTTGTCTTGAAGAACTTTGTATCTGAATAGAGTTTTCAATAGTTTATTAGCTATCTTCCACAGAAACCTTATTAGGTCAGTATAATTATCTCCTATTATATGGTAAGCTTATTGGAAAATATTCTCTAAAGTAGCGTTATCCTCAAAGTGGCACTGTGATTTTAATATTCATTTTGATAGTAATAGCAGAATCTGTGTTTAATATTATGTCCTCAGGCATACTGTACTTAATACATCTTATTGCCTGACACTTTTTTTTCATTTAATTGCCATAATAATGCAAATGGAAAACAATAATGACTAAAAGATAAATATATGACCTTCAACATTAAGTGTGAGTCCATAAAGAAAATTAGGAAAGAGAGGGTGTGAAAATATGGTCGATCTTGGATAATTTTAGCTAGAAATTATTCACAGGCTGTTACTTACTTAACTCATGTTGCCTCAAGTTACATGAAAAGCTAACAATTTTTTAAATCTATATTACATATATGTAATTAATATGAACTAATTAATAATATTATGAAAGACAAACTGACAACCTTTTTTTTCAATATATGAAATTTATTGTCAAATTGGTGTCCATACAACACCCAGTGCTCATCTCAACAGGTGCCCTCCTCAATACCCATCACCCACCCTCCCCTCCCTCCCACCCCCCATCAGCCCTCAGTTTGTTCTCAGTTTTTAAGAGTCTCTTATACTTTGGCTCTCTAGGAGGGAGAATCTTAAGCAGGCTCCATGCTCAGTGTGGAGTCCAACACAGGGCTCCCTCTCACAACTGATTGTGAGATCATGACCTGAGCCAAAACCAAGAGCCAGATGCTTAACCTACTGAGCCACCCAGATACCCTCCAGTATTCCACTTATGAAGTAGGGCTGCAAATATATGCTAGTAATCTTTTTAAAGATTTTATTTTTAAGTAATCTCTACACCCAACATGCGGCTCGAACCCACAACCCCAAGAGCAAATGTCACATGCTCCACTGACCCAGCCGGACAGAATTCCAACATGCTAGTCATTTTCTCTTTTGCCTGGGATACTGCTGGCTAGTGGGACAGGGTTGGGAAGGCAACATTCAGTCTTGGGTCCATAAACTGAGCTGAGTGCCACCCTGAAGGCTGCATCCACAATATCTCCAGTATCACATGGTGAGGAGCCCATAATACATAATCGTTAGACCTAGTTGTAACCTAAAGTGCCTCAGGGATCATTAGAGACAGTTAGGAAAAAAGTACCCACTGTGCAAAAAGAAATGTAGAGTGAAGGGAAAGAAAAAAAAATGCGATTTATTTCCACTGAAAAATCAAATTACATTTTTATATGGCAATCAAAATATACATGAAATTACAGACATTTCGAGACTGAAGAGTGACACAAAAGTAATTAAAGCATGCTGAGCTTGTAGTGTTCAGGAGAATAAAAATAATCATAAACTTTAAGCCTTGATAGAAAAGTCTATAGTTAAGATTGTATGTCAAAAACATAAAAGCAACTGCTGTAAGAATGGCTTCCAAATACCACAAGGGAAAGGAAAATGTAGAAAACTTTCATCAGTGCGATAGTAGACAAGAAAGTAGAAAAAAATAATTAAAAGAAGAGGATGACAGATAATCAAATTATAAAATAAGGTAAGATAATTAAGCCTACATATATTAGTAATCACTTAACTTATAACTGTATTTCATTTACCTACAATGTTAGAAATAAGTGGATTTGAACAAACTAAAGTCCTATTATATGCTTCTTACAAAGCACACATGTAAACAAAATTGTACAAAAATATAAAATTAGAGGAATAGAAAATAAATACCACTTATCTAATAACCCAAAGAAAGTTGGTGATTAAATACGGAGTTTGGACACAGATACACATATATACAGAAATTTGATACATAATAATAATAATAATAAGTATAATAATAAGTATAATGATGATGATGATAATGATTGATGATGATGTGGTGATGAATGTTATTGTGTACATATCATGTGCCAGGCTTGATAAACGCTTTATCAACTTTAGTTGATCTGCTTCTCATGACAACCATAAAGACCTTATTTATTTATTTTTTTAATTTTTTTTTCAACGTCTATTTATTTTTGGGACAGAGAGAGACAGAGCATGAACGGGG
This sequence comes from Felis catus, assembly GCF_018350175.1. Classification (NCBI taxonomy): domain Eukaryota; kingdom Metazoa; phylum Chordata; class Mammalia; order Carnivora; family Felidae; genus Felis; species Felis catus. The sequence continues at coordinate 175,128,316 of NC_058375.1, read as the reverse complement.
GAGGGGCAGAGAGAGAGGGAGACAGAATCGGAAACAGGCTCCAGGCTCCGAGCCAGCCATCAGCCTAGAGCCTGACGCGTGGCTCGAACTCACGGACCGCGAGATCGTGACCTTGCTGAAGTCGGACGCTTAACCGACTGCGCCACCCAGGCGCCCAACCATAAAGACTTTAAAAGCTACTATAAATTATTATGGTCCTTCAGCTGGCTATCCATGGGCACCTTTGTTTTTAGATCTTTAGTATTTAAAATGTGAAAAGAAAAATTGACAGCTTGTAGAAAACTGGTCTATGAATACAAACAATATATATGCACAAGAGGAAAAATCAAGAAACTGATAAAACTATGAAAGGAACCCATTTCTCTACTAATCGAAACAACAACTTACTGCTTCATGCTCATCAGTTTGGCAAGAAATATAAAGTCTGCAAATACAACGATTGGCAAGCATGGAAAGAAACATAAACTTTTATACAGGGTTGTTGGAAGAGTAAATTGGTACACCTCTCTGGAAAGGTTGCAGACTAAATTTATCGTATACCCTACCAAGAAATCCCATTTCTAATATATCCTAGAGAAATGCTTCCCACACACTAATAGGGAAACATAAAAGTAGTCACAAAATCAATGCTTTTATTTGGAAATTATTAGAATTAATTTGATGTGGATAAATCTAAAATGCATAATATTGATATGGGAAAAGAAGTAAAGATACATAAAGTTGAATGCCATATACAAAAGTATAAAAGTATGCAAATTAATGCTATGCATTGTTTTAGAATTCCCATGTATTAAAACCATAAAATCATGAATTGCAATAAATAAAACAGAAATTCACGTTAGTGAATACTTCTAGGGAAAGAAGGAGGAAAGACAACCCAAAAGAGTTGTGCAGAGAGCTTCAGTTTTATCTGTAATACTTTATTTTTTCAAAAAAATATGAAGCAAAGACATGAAAACATTAAATTATGTTAAATGAAACATGAACAATGAAACATGTTTCATTAAACATCAAATTATGTTTAATGAAAACATTAAATTATGAGCAGTGGCTATATAGATATTTGTTACATCATTCTGCATATTATATTGCCCATTTGGAGTATTTTACAAAACCCTAATTAGTACTATAGTGTACAAATATGGTATGAAAACAGTACTTTCTAATATATAATTAATCTAACAATTAGATATTACAAAAATTGTATTAGATTATATATTAGATTATATAAATAAAGAGGTTTATAATATAATTTATAATATTTTCATAACACTACTTTATATGTATATTCAAATGTGTTTCCTTTGGCACTTAGGTGGCTCAGTCAGTTGACTTGATTTTGGCTCAGTTCATGATCTCATGGTTGGTGAGATCAAGCCCCAAATGAAGCCCAGATCAAGCCCCTTGGGATTCTCTCTCTCCCTCTCTCTCTCTCTCTCTGCCCCTCCTCTGAACACATGTGCATGCATGCATGCGCTCTTCTCTCTTTCAAAATAAGTAAATAAACTTAAAAAAAATGTGTTTCCTCTCTCCCAATTGTCTCAGTTCTTTTTGATTAGCATAGTTCATAGCATATGGTTCGAATTCAGTATATAATTGTAGAGTAAAACAATAACTAAAATTGAAAATTTTTCCATGTACAGAGTGTATAATTTACCACCAGAAGACTGCAGTGGGTAAAAAGAAACACAAATACAGAAACTTGGGATGCACCGATAAACATTATGCATGAAAAGATTCTACTTTTTTAGTGCTTTTCTTAGATATAATGTATTCTAAATGTCCTTGGAAATGTACACATATTTTAAAAGTGCAACAAACTATTTTAGGTGGAATTTAAGATGATTACTATAAATATAATTAATTTTAAAAGATAATTTGTAGAGCAATCTCATCACATACGTTTTTTTGTAAGTTATAGCAACAATCTGTGGATCTTTTACTACAAGCTATAAGCAAATGAGGAATAGTTTAATTCCACTTAATAAGTGAGCTTATTAGGAATTCACACAGTTTAAACAGCTGCTGTTTATAAATACAAATCCAAGAGACGAGTTTTGAGAACATAATTCAACCAACATGATAACTTAAATCTTATTAATTATGCAATATAAACGATTTTAAAATTTCAAAATTTTACTAGAATTGGGGCATTTTCATATTATGATACGACCCAGGGAAACATCTAAATAAGAGAAATTCTAATTATTGCTGTGATTTATAGATAATAAACTTTTTCTCCCTCCCCTTGTATTAGCCTGGAAAGGAATCTTTTTTATTCATAATTTAATTTTATCATCATGGACCATTGACTTATAGTTGACCTGAAGCTTAAGTAGGAATTTTACTGTAAGCAAAAGGGACAGGTATTATAAAGGGGAATGCAGTTGTTTTTAGTACACAGTCAGCTTATGTGATAAAGAGTCAGAGATGCTGCTCTTATTTAGGTATGGAAGGATGGCAGGAGAATGGAAATGGTGGCTGATTTTACCCATAGGGATCCAAAAATGGTATAATATGAAGGAACTGGACAAAGACATTAAATGTAATTTTTGTCATTTGTGAGAAAACACATTTAGACCACGATTAAATGGATTTAAAGTGACTCACAATATTACATTATATAAATGACAGGGCCTGAAAAAATGACAAACTAACAGGTCTGTTGGTTTTTTCATCAGACCCAACCTGGGCCGCCCCATCACTGAGGAAAAATAATCTGCATCTGAGGAACACGAAACTGCTGGAAACCCCTTGGCATGTAGAAGGTGTCTGGTCTGGAAGCTCGGGCTTAAGCGTGGTGTCAGGCAATTCACAAACAGGTTGGGGAAAGCTTTGTCAGTATGCTCTTTTCTCTCCACAACATAGTCCCGGGCAAGTTATAATCTTTCAGTGAATAACATGAGACTAGATACATACTTACGTGCTTATAAATACATAAAAAATAAAATAAAATAAAAATTAAAACTGACAATCCAGCACCACAAGAACTGGAGGGTTACTAATATTTAAAAGAAGCAAAATAAATTTCTTCAAAAAAAAGGATATATTGATAATACAGAATAGCTAAAAGTGATTATAAAGAATTAAAGGTAAGTGGTAAGGGACCATCTTATTTCCAAAGAGAATTGAGTTATAGTGGAATCTGTGGGAAAGGCCATTTTTATTTTTAAAAGAGAGCATTTTCACTGCCAACTTCCTTGGGCAAATTTATAATGTGTTCCAACATAAAACAAGGAAGATCTGGTTTTGACATAATTTGTTTAAAGATATGCCATTACTATTTTATCATCTTGTTGTTCACAAACATCCACGAATATTTGAACTCCTCCCTCCTCCGGCTTCTCTCTCTCTCTCTCTCTCTCCTTTTTTTTCCTGTGTGTGTGTGTGTGTGTGTGTGTGTGTGTGTGTGTGTGTGCGTGTGTGTTTTGGTAGGGGTGTATCTCAGTGAACATTTTAGGATGAATTCCAGCAAAATATCCCAAAATGGTAGAATTAATCTGTTGGAAGAAGTAATTAATTTAGTATTAATTTAACCTTTGATAAATTCTTTTTTTAATTTTTTGAACAAAATTATTTTTTAAAAACATTTTTTTAACATTTATTCATTTTTGAGAAACAGAGAGAGACGGAGTGTGAATGGGGGAGGAGCAGGGAGAGAGGGAGACACAGAATCCAAAGCAAGCTCCAGGCTCTGAGCTGTCAGCACAGAACCTGATGCAGGGCTCCAACTCACAGACCATGAGATCATGACCTGAGCTGAAGCCTGATGCTCAATTGACCCAGCCACCTAGGTGCCCCTGATAAAATCTTTCAAAACTCATGATTTAATTTTCATTTCATACTAAACTATTCTTTCTGGTAGTTTAATTTTTTTTATACTGAGTCTTTTTTTTTTTAATAATACATCAAACCACCAACTTACAAGTGGACACTTGCTTTAGGTCTACTTGATATGGGGTATTAGTTTAAAATAGTTTGTAAATTACTTAGAGGTTACAAAAACAAGGGTGGGGCTATATTCATGCACTATTGCATATAATAGGGAATTTTATCTGCCAGAAGATTCTGAGTTTGTGTCTTAAAGTAAAATTATGATACAGGCTTTGTTGATGCACTACTACAGGACCTATTCTAAGACTGTACATGCTAGAACACAATCTATTTGTGGAATCAAGGCAAGATCAATGAGCATAGTGAAGAGCTTATTCTATTTTGAGCCATTTTCTTGGTGAGAGAGAGGTTAGACACAGTAGTGGCATAATTGTGTCTAAACTCTGCATGCTTCCTAAGAAAAATATTTAATGGAGTGATTCATTTTTTGAGACAGAAGCTTAATATAATATTAAGGTGATATTCAACATGTAGAAGTATTTATAACCTAAGGGAGAAGGTCATATTTTCATGAAAATAAATCAGACTACATTTTGAGACTATCTTAAAAGTTTCTAGAATCAATAGTTTAGGACAACTGAATTTGTCTTTCAGGAAAATATAAAAAAATTCTAATGGCAAGAGTTGCCTGATTTGGATTTTTCAGTTTAATGAGATTATGCATTTCATAGTAGACGCAATGATAGGAATCCCAGAAATATAACAATTTCAGAGAGATATTCCAGAGACTATCAATTTGAATGAATTCACCTAATCACCAATACAGCAGTTTTCATTGTGAGCTAGAGGCTTTCCAAATGGAACACTGGCTCTGGAGACTGCCAAAGATTCTCTTTGACATCTGTTATGATAGAATTTAATTATTTTGAATTGCTTACAAAAATTCTAACAATTAATTTTATTTTGATTATTATTATTTTTTATTTTTAATGTTTATTTATTTTTGAGACAGAGACAGAGCATGAATGGGGGAGGGTCAGAGAGAGGGAGACACAGAATCTGAAGCAGGCTCCAGGCTCTGAGCTGTCAACACAGAGCCTGACGTGGGGCTCGAACTCACACACTGTGAGATCATGACCTGGGCCGGAGTCGGACGCTTAACCGACTAAGCCACCCAGGTGCCCCTAACAATTAATTTTAAATCACTATATTCAGTGTCATAAAATTCCTTTTCTTCCTGATATTTAAACTTTATTTCCTAGAGGTTTAAGCAGGATGAAACAGCTACACATGGATACATCTGCAAAATAATCTTGTCACATGGTAGTATCTAATACAACACTACCCAAGGTAAATCCGGGTTCTTCAGGTCACTTACTAAAGGATGCTATCTCCTCCAGGGTAAAAGAGGAATCAGTACTCAGGTAACAGAAATAGATTGTATACTTTCCGAATCTCTGAGTTGATTCCTCTTAGATGACTGAAACTGTGTGATGTAAATTTACCTTGTTAGATAGATAGGATGTGTGAGATGAAGCTGTTAGTTTTATCAAGGACTTCACATATTTCAACTACAGTCAGTAGAAAATGATGGTGTCTTCACAAGCTCTGTTTTAGGCAAAGGTGATATTAAAAATATTTCATATAAGATCTGGTTGATTATGAAAGCCTACACCGATCTATGTGTTTATAAACCAGTCATTTGTGTGAGCTAGGTACACAACGGCCTACAGTGACACGCTGGCTTGCTTTCTTGAATCAACTATTGAAGGTTTAAAACTAGTAATGTACTTCTGATAGAGCATTTTAGAGATAACCTCAGTTTTCCTCAGGAGTTTTCCTTTCAAGGAAGTTAGTAGGAGTAACCCTGAGCTGCATAGATTCCAAGAAACATAAGAGTTGGTGTGGGACATTTAAGGTAATCTAGACTCCACAAGAAATACTATTTTGCTGCCAGAAACCACAGTACGTTTGTAATTTTGAAGAAGAGACATCTATGTTCGCTAGGCTCAGTGCCTCAGCACTAGATGTAGGAAACTTTAATAACATACTTTAACCACTACGGAGAGCTCAATTTCTTACTCCATTTCTGTTGTGAGTCAAGGGTACAACTTAGCATTGTCTCTAGGGTTTCTGACTTGGAGTGGGAGGGGCAACTAATTTAAAGGTCTGCCGTTGTAACTTGTGGCCTGTCTCTTTTGAAACGTTACTTCCAACTTGCTTGCCGACTCTTCCATGTCCTGTGGCTCCTGCACTAAATAATCCTTCTTCAAGAGAGGAAGAACCCAGAAACCCCTATGCTCCTCTTCACCCCACACATTAGACTATTAAGGTGAAACCTAAGACTAGCAGATTACATGGCAAATCACTCCACTTGCTTCTAATCTATAGGTGCAAAGACTCCTCGCTCTTCCTGTGTTGTCTATTTCACTTCACTAGAATTTCTGGAGCCCAAGAGCTGTACTGGTTTGGTCTGAAGATAAAGAAATAGAATAATGGTCATAACTAAATCTCTTTTCAAATGAGATATTAGAGGATCTTTTCCTTTCCTTTCCTCATCTTCTTCTTTTACCCCAGGTAATAATATGACCCTTGTCTGCCCTGATAAAGATGCAGTACATTTTACTTTTAATGTAAAATGATTCTTAATGCAATGTGACTAATGTCATAGGGAAGGCACTTTCAGAATTGATGGCTGTATTCTTTGGTTCATGTACTTCTAGCTGTGACATTGATTGATGTTTATAAAATTCCTAAGCCTCTACTGGCAACTATGATTATTATCTTAGAGCATATAATCAAAGAAGTGTGGGTGAAATTATGTAGGAAGAAAAAAATTTCTTGACTTAAAATATTGTGTTAAGAATAGCAATTATAAATTCAAGAGAAACATTTGAGCAAATAGAATTTCTTATCTGATGTTTTTAAACCCAAAGTTTGTCCTGGTTATTTATTTATTCATTTATTTATTTTTGCTTGTTAGTTTGCCAAGTTGGCTCCATGGATGTATTTTAGGTAGTACAATAATAGATCATTTTTTGACTGATTCTGATTATCATTCCACATGGCAACAGCAGTGAAACTATAGTCTAGTATTAAGGGTCTAGTCATTTTATATTTTTAGAAGTTCTGCGATAAAGCATTGAGGCATCAACTAAACATCAATCATTTTAAAAGTTGATAGTCATGTTAAAGGGAATCTTAATAGAGTTTGTCCTTTTAAAGACAAACTCATGATCATATACTTTCTAGATGCTAAAAGCACAGCTATCAGATAAATATATTGACAAGGGAATTCCAACAGCCATAAAAATGTAGGGCCCTGATTATCACCCAAACAAACTAAATTCTGCACTCAGTTAGGTCATTTGTTTTCTTGTTCAGTCATTCCAGAATTCGAAGCCAAGTAGCTGAATAATATTGTAACACAGCCATACAATTATAGTAAGGACATTCCTATAACAAGTCAGTAAAAATATCTTTTTTGTTGAAATTGTAACAAAGCATAAATATATTGAATTTTAAAATAGGTAGACTATACACTTAAGGTTTCTGTTCACTTTCAAATTGCCTCCATGACAAACACATTGTAGTACCAATCTTCTCGGGAGGGGGTTGGTACTCATGGTTTATAGCCGGGATCTGGATGTTAGTTGAGACCAGACTTGAGATATACTTTGGTTGCAAACTCCCTGCATTCCACGTCCTCAATTAGCACATGGGGTAACTCTAGAAAGTCCTGTGATAAACTGGGTAAAGCTATGAACTCTCTTCCTCCTGCTGATGTCCCAGATCACCCCAAGATGGTCTACTAGTCTGCACTTCAAAGAGAAAAATACCTAATTCATTTCAGGCAATAAGCTTTTCACAGCATTGCTTCCATCTCTATCTCCATTTTCCTTATTTAAAGGACTCTGATTAGCCCTGGAAAGGGAAAGAAGAGCCATCTTAAATTATCACCCTCTGGGACTTTTCTAGATAGTTAATACCCAGATGGTAAATTTCAAACTCTATAAACCAAGAGCCCTGAAAACTGGAGCTACCCCAGATTCCTGTAGTTGGGAATGTGGAGGCCTCTTAGGTGCCTGATGGTGTCACTTTGACAAAATTCCTTGTGAAAGAGCCAGAGTAACAAAGCAGAACTACCAGGTCCTGCAAGTATAGTAGGTTACAAAATAATCCATGCTGACCCAGGAAGAGGAAAAAGTCCACAAGTGAGGACACAAAAAGGTAGAGTATAAACCAAAAACATGCAAAACTACAGATAATGACACATTTGGTGGGGGGGGGGGGGAGTGGAAGCAATGGAGGCAAGTGTTGTTGGACTAAGGGAATTAGTGGAGAATAGACATGCAGAGGCAGACAGAACAGTATAGAATGAATTTTACACGCATTTATTTAAGCCTCAGTTTCACATCCCTTTTTTGGGAACACTCTGTACTTTCCGTAGGATACCAATGGTATAGGCTCCTGGATTTTATGCCATTTGTTAGACTGCCCAGGGTTTGAATCCTGGCATGGTCACTCGCTGGTTAGTAACCCCCTGTGAAGAATCTTAAATAGTTCTACACAGAAACCCAAGATACTTAGTTTCCTCAGCTGTGAAATGGGCCAAATAATAATGCCTTTCATAACACAATTTTCAGTGTTAAAAGGACTGTTAATATAGGTAAAGCACTTGGAACGGTGCCTGGCTCATCATAAGTCCCCAATAAGTTGTGGCTATCATGTTTATTACTGATGCCAATAGCCTTACATGTCAGGGAAGATGATAGGTACTCATTGATATATCATGAATTAATATCACAAAATATGTTCCAAGCACATATTATTTCTCAAAAATCTTGCTTTGCTTATTCTATAATAATGAGATTGATGTCCGTTAAGAACATTCGGTCATCCAATTAAGAATGGTTACTCAATATATATTAAGCATTGCATTGTGCCAAATACGGGAGGGAATATTTAAAAAATGAAAAAGAAATAATACTCAAGGAATTTACTATATCTTATAATTTAAGAACCAATCATTATCGAAAACAAAACCTATTAGTGAGAATTATTCTGTCAAATAAATACAGAGAAGTTTTATTTCAGATATATTTTAGAAAAGCAAATTTCACAGCTAGAAGTGTATATTCTTAAAAATGTACAGATTTTCTCTCATAATATTTCATAGAGTTCATCCATTTTTAGGGCTCACTAAAAATTATGTGGGTATATTAAGGAGATATTAGAGTAGACCCATAAGTAAAGTCTTAAAAAGAAGTCCTATTCAAAAAGGCAAGGAATTCAGATTATTTAGTTGGAGGAACGGAGACTAGAGTAGGTACTAAGAAGTAAACAAAGATTCCTTCTACAGAGGTGATAATCAGGTTATTTCACTGAGGATTCAACAAGAAGTCAAGTCTTGTATAGGAATCTGTATACAACAAAAGTCAGTAAAAAGCATAATATACTCACTGACAGTTGTATGGGAAATTTGATCATGTGTCTGAGACTGGTTTCTTTTAAACATAAGAACAGATGACTGAGAATGACTGGAACTACTTTTCAGTTCAGAACTAATTAATTCACGAATAATTAGAATGTTTTCAGTTGCCAACAACTAAAAATCTGACTTGAATTTGCCTAAATAATTTACTGGCTCACATAACTGAAGTAGGTCATGCAAGATTCAATATCACTAAGGGCTCAGTTTCTCCCTCTGTGATTTACCTTAAATTGTGTTCCTCTGGTGATCCCAGACTTCCAGGGCTACATTTTTCTTCAGTATATTCAGGATAGAAGAAAGTGAATTTGTCCACCCTTCGCAGAAAATCTCTTGGTTTCACTCTGATTCAAACAGCTTAGGTCAGATGCCTCAACTCAACCAATCGTTGGAAAAGAAGTGCTGATTGCTTTAACTCAGGGCACTTGCTCTAAAAAATGGAGCTGAGAAGATTTAGTTTCCCTAGAAGCACACCTTCGTCAAATAAAAATCTGGAGCTATGGGGGAAGTGTTGAGTAGAGGCCAGGAAAGTACTCACAAATGCTCCATCCAGGTCTTTTTTATGCAGAAATAAACCTTAATTTATCTTTGGTAATTTTAGCAAAATCCATCTAAATTAAATTTAAAAAAGAAAAACGAATCCCTCCGCCTTGCCACAAAAGTATATTAATATGCTTCATGATTGTACTCCAAATCTGTGACAGGCTAAATCATGGAGTGGAAAGAACCCTACAGATGTTATCAGGAGAACTGGAATCCAGCTTTGCCTCCATTGCTTGTTAACAGTTAAAATTCTGCAAGTCACTTAATTTTTCTAATCATTGGTTACTTATTCTAAAACGGATATCAGATTGTACCTTTTGCTCCTTAGCAGAGATGTATTTACCAAAAGAAATGATACATGAGAAATATTTCGTGAAGTAGGTAATGTTATGTAAAACCAAGAAATATTGTTCTAGACGTTAGATTTCTGGTCTAAGAATTAGCCTGAAATTAATATTTTTAAGAGCTTGTAGCATTAATATTTAGAGCTTGTCAAAGTTTTATTGCTCATAAGTTCTTGGAGATATTTGCTTCCATAAATGAACTCCACATGTAGGTGACTAAATTTATTATGTTGCCATTAGTCTTATTTCATAAATTTGTAATTATTAAAGTACTCTTGAAAACTATGCTCTATATCTCCTCTTTTCTGAGAGATTTTAGTACCTATTCTTGCACCTTGATTGTTTTGTTCTTTCTGTTAGGTTTAAAATATAGCACAATAGGAAATGATAGAGGTGGGATGTATGTTCAGGAAAGGTTTTCCCACATCTCAGAGGTCAAGAATAGAATCAATGTCATTGTCTAACTGAAGGTCAATATGGTATAATTCAAGAGAATTACTAAGAGAAGGTAATGAGTCATTTTAGACTGCTATTCAAATACAAATTATTTAGTTTGATAACGCTGTATCACTTGTATTAAATCATAAGATAATTTTATTATTTAAAATATTAATTTTAGAAAAATATTGCTTTTTGATCCTTCTGGGAATTAAGCATATTTTATTGTATTACTTTAAAAGATTGTATTTCAAGAATTCTTACCATAAATTGTTAAAATAGTTTAAACCTAAATGTCCATTTGTGTATGCTCACATACTCCCCATTGGCTCAACACTCATCTCAATGAATTCAGATGCAGTTAAAGTATAAATCTTTCATAGTATGCAGTTATTATTTTAAAATGTTAAAAATTTTTAAGTTTCCGTTTAACCACCACTGCTCTAGATTAGCCTATTTCAAAGATACTAATGCTAGAATTTATTCACTCATTGTGTATCTATACTCTATTATTTAAAAGGTATTGTACTAAATGAATGTAGATATCAAATTTCATAAGAAATCATTCATGCTTTTATGGTTTTAGAATTGGGCACAGGTACCTGACAATTATTTTCAAGACATGTGATAAGTCAAGACTGAGTAAGTGTTTGACAAACACTGAGGGAGAAGACATTATCTCCAACTTTAAACAGATAGGAGATAGAGCTCATGTGGACCGTAGACATTTAGCTGGGAGGTTTACATGCAGTGGAAAGTGCATTCTCAGCTGAGGGAGCATTGTAAGCAAGCCTGCAGACACGGGAAAATATGAGTGCTGGTGTGGACCCACCAACTGGTGGGCAGCTGGCCTAATTTGGCCTGCAGAGATGTTCTGTTTGTCCTGTATCATAATTAAAATTCTTTAGAATTGTTGCCAACATTAAAAAGCAGGGAAATTATGGGCTTCCAGTTTCTTGTGAAAAAAAAATGAAGATTGATCTACATTCCACATTCCAATATTCCAACAGACCCATACAGCAATTATTGGGAGCTGAGAAGCTGCTGCTTTACTCAAAGGGAAGGAATCATCTTCCTTTTCCCAAACAACTGGCTTCATCATTTATTTAGGTTACTTGCTTTGTTCCTGTATTTGAGCTAGTTTCCCCTAGCCAGTATTATAAGGTTAATGCTGTGTGGAGTTGTTTGATGTCTCTGTATCAGAATGTGTTAAAACTTGTAAATTTTATTGAAAAGAACATCTGTCCCATAAAGAGAAGTATCTTGCAATCTTTTTGGTAGGGAGATTAAAAATGATATTTTATTCAGATGTGATCAAATTTGTATTTTAGTTTATGTTGGGCTATCTCTACCAGTATCAATATCACTATTCAAGAAATATTTTCCGGATGTCAACAATTCCAGATTTGAAGATTTTATCTTCAGATTGGAGATGATATTTAACAAACTGGGCACAGTGCATGTTATCAATCGATTAACTGAATATGTGTTTAATATGAAAATAATGGGTAAGCTATGCTTTCAAAATCCCAAACTTGGATCATGTAAAATGATAACTGGGGGGGGGGGGTCGGGGGGGAGGAGACCTGGGTGGCTCAGCGGGTTAAGCGTTTAACTTCTGCTCAGGTCATGAGCCCCACATTGGGTTCGAGCCCTGCATTGGGCTCTGTGCTGACAGCTCAGAGCCTGGAGCCTGCTTAGGATTCTGTGTCTCCCTCTCTCTGCCCCTCCCTGGCTCATGCTCTGTCTCTCTCTCTCAAAAATAAACATTAAAAAATTTAAAAAAATATAAAATAAAAAATTAGGAGTTTAATGTATTCCTAAGTCTTTTGGCTCCCCACTCCAAAAACAACAACAAAAAAGTACACTGCCATTTCTCTCATGTTTTAGCATCAGGAGATCAGTAAGAAATTTTGACACAATCCTTTCCAGGATAATAAACTGTGAGGAGGGACTGGTCTATATTTGATCAGCTTTGTCTCATGAATAGACTCTGGTGGAATTTTTTGCTTGTCCCTTTAAATCTGCACAAAAAATAATAGTGAGAGTTCAACCTGGGCTAAATCTAATAATAGATTGGTAACCAAATGTCAATTCCACAGAAATGATTAATAAATGTTTAATAGGTACAAATAAGGTAACTGAATATAGTCATATCTTGGAGTCAATAAGTAATCCGACTGCTGCCTTATAGATTTAAAAAATAGAGTTTAAGGAAAAATGTTCTGTTTCTCAGTATTCTTTTTTTTTCTTTTAAAAAACGTTTGTAGAAAATCAGGTTTCTCTATAATTAAAAATTCTCATAGTTCACTTAAGGCAGTATTTTATGCACTACTCTTAAAAAACAAAATCCGCTTAGTTAGAAGCTAAACTTTTTATCTTATATGAGTTTGATTTTTCTCAAATTCAAATGCATATTTAGATCATATGTTACATTTGATATGCAATCCAAGGAATAACTGCTTAGAGTAAACTGAGTATTAGTAATTAGTATTAGTAATGGGTGATGATTGTTACATATTATGAAATAATATGTAATTAGTAATATGCTTAGCTCTTTATATTTTATAATATATTTCCAACCTACAATATTAACAGTCTTTTTGGACATTTAACTGGGAAAAATGAGTAGTTAGGCTTAAGAAATAGAACTTTTTTTGTTTGTTTATAATTTGTCCATCAGATTGCTGTTGGGATGTTGAGTGTAATCAGTGAAGATATTTAACTGCCTAAGTTCTTTTTGTTTTTTTTTTATGTCAAAAAAGCAGTCCTTTAATATTTCCTATGTGTCAGGTATTCTTGTAAGCATGTTATATAAATTAAAATTAAAATAAATACAACAACCTTATGAGGAAGCACCATTAATAACCTCATCATATAGATGGGAAAATTAAATCATGGAGAAGTTAACGTATTTGCCTAAGGACACATAGCAACTAGTGGAACAGGATTCAATTCCAGGCATGCTCAGAACCCATGCTTTTCACCTCTAAACTCTGGTAGTGCAGACTAGAATGATCTTAAACTAGTGCAGATGAGATTGACATACTTTATTTCTCTCAGAAACACTCAAAATCCTGTTATGCTGACTTTGCCAAGCTATTCCTAATGCATTCCATTTTTAACGTGGGAGGGGGGTAGGTAAAACACTCATACCTTCTTTCTGATGTGCTCACTGCTAAGGGTTAGTAGGGAAGTGTTAGATTATTCTGAGGAAAGGTCAAAGTTGAAAATACTAGTGAAACACTCTTTAGTTCTAAATTGTACTTAGAGCCAGAACTGGGGCACAGAAAGGACAAGTCACCTGCCTGTGGCCAGACAAGTAGTAAGTGGTGGCTTTAGATTCTTATTCCTATAGGGATCGGTACGTTTCTTGTGAATTTAGATAAGACCCTGGAAGGTGGCTGAAGCCTGGGTTATCTTTTTAAATTTTTTTAATGTTTCTTCATTTTTGAGAGAGAGTGGAGTAGTGGAGTGGCAGAAAGAGAGGGAGACTCGGAATCTGAAGCAGGCCCCAGGTTCTAAGCTGTCAGCACAGAGCCCAATGCAGGACTTGAACCCATGAACTGGTAAATCATGTCCTGAACAGAAGTTGGACGCTTAACGGACTGAGCCACCCAGTGGACACTGGGTTATCTTTGACAGGAAACCTTCCCTCCACTGAATAGCATGCTCAGGAAGTCCAAGAACCCCCTAGCCCATTCCCAAGTGAAAGTTTCTGACATCTGAGGTTGTGCAAACAATGCTCAGTAGCCTGCCTGAAAAATCTCGAATATACTGTATGATAGAGGCAATACCTTGGAGTAGTCAGTGATAAGACCATTGGAAACACACTTTAGCTGGCTGAGCAGTCATCCTGAGCCAGCCACAAAACTATGCATTTTCATAAACAGGTCTTGAACCAATGTTAATTAACTCCTCTTCCTTACAACACTGTTCCCAAAATAACACAGGTAAATTCTGTGAAATTAAATGTAGGACCAGGAGGAAGATTAAGGGATGATAAGAGAAGTAAAATCTGAATTGAAGACTGAACCTGGATCATCACTGAAATTCGAATCTACTCTCTAGACTATAAAATGTTTGCACTGGACTATGTCTGTTTAATAGAACTAAATTTAGTTTCCTCTTTGCCAAAGAGGAATAGATATATATTTAGAGCCAACCAGAATAAGGTGAGCTTCACATTTTCATATATTTGAATAGTAGTGACTCAGAACTGTTATATCTTATGTTTGTGTATGGGTGTAAAATACATTTTATGTATTTACCTACTTACCTACCTACCTCTATCTATTTGTATAACTGCTTATGAATCTATCTATATCTATCATCTTGTATACCTGTCTCAAGTACCTGGGAGAGCCTGAATTATCTACTGAAAGGCAGTCATTGCCAATGTTACCAAATGTTTTAAGTGTAAGCAAAAATAGGGTAGATAAACTTTATACATATCAGTGCTCCATAAATAATTACATGGACATCTACTTTCTTTTTATTGTTATTGTTATTGTTATTGTTATTGTTATTATTTAAATTTAGGGAGACAGAGCATGGGAGAGGGGCAGAGAAAAAGAGGGAGAGAAATTCCAATCAGGCTCCACACTTGGCATGGAGCCCTATGCAGGGCTTGACCCCAGAACCCGGGATCATGACATAAGCCAAAATCAAGAGTCAGATGCTCAATGGGCTGAGCCACCCAGGCTCCCCTGGACATCTACATTTCTGTATTAATTGCATCAATACAGAGTTTTATACTCTGAAGAGTCATGGTTTAGTTGTTTATACTCAAGTTCAGGTTCTTGAATTTGTTTATGATGGGATTTAATTATTTGGGAAATGGTAGTAACTTTCATAGTTTCAATTGCCTGGGTGCCCTTTGATTTTTTTGGAACAATTCTGACATAATCTTTCAAAATTCTATTTACTAAATCAAAAGCATTTCTATGACAGTGCACAGTATAATATGTTTCTTTTATTTCTAAAACACAAATGCTTCCTCACTCTTTACTCATTTTTTCTTAAGACTTCACTGTCCCTAGGAGGGTTTTATCATTCTCTGTAATAAGGTAGAATTGTATAAAATTAACATTATGTATTCATTTTGATATACAAATTGCTATATGGCTTTATATGATTCAATAAAGTACCTATTAAAAGTTTATCCCCATTTCAAATCCACAATAATGTCATAATGTATATGAAATGTCTTCTGATTACCCTGATATAAACACAACATTGTTTAACAGTGGGAAGTACCAAGCTTCCCAGGAATTTAGAGTCTAAGAGTTCAGACAGACAGACTGAGCTTAGGTGATGCTATTGGGTGCCACAACATGTGATTACAGTTTTGTTCAGATGTTCTAGATAATATGGAGAGATGTAACTTCAGATTAGACTTAAGTTATTAGATGAATGGATTAGATTGACAAATCTGTAATAAATAAAGACCTGAAAATGCAAACCAACCTCAAATAGTATAATTACTTTGTCATAAGAATTACAAACACTGCTTCTCAAAAATGAAAGTAGGAAATATATTAATTTCCGTCAGGATTTTGTATGTATACATAAGTATCATTTCTCCTTCACAAACAAGTATATAATATATGGCATTCCAAAATTCTTAAATTTATTTTAACCCTAGAAGATTTAGAGGAAAGGCCTGATTTGCATTAAGTTCAGTGGAGTCAATAGGATTTCCTCCAAAGAAGACCTGGGTGTTTGAAACAAAAGCCTGAAAGATTACTTGCATGGATTTGTCATATTAAAAGGGCATATGGTGATAGATATTGTAATCTTCTTTTTACTATATTTTAGTCAACATCCTTTCTCACACATACATACTCACACTTAACAGAAGTCACTGATCACCTGTAATATTAACAAGGAATAAAGAAAGGACAAATAAAGTCAACAAATAACTGTTCCATTGACCAATCGCTGGGTAACAAATCTGCCCAAAACCTAGTGGATAAAACCAAAAAAAATATTTTATTCATGAATCTTCAATTTGAGCAGGATTCTGTAGAAAGAGCCCATTGCTTCTCCATTCTGTGTCACTTGAGACAGTTTGAAGGCTGGGGACCAGAGTCATAGGGGGTATTATTTCCTCAAACAACTGCAAATTGATGTGGCTTTCCATGCTTACAAAATGGTGACTGGGGTCCAAGGAAGAGCATCATGAAAAGGGTGGGACAGGCATAAACTGTATCACCTTTCTAAGCTGCCTTGAAAGACACAGTGGTTACAAATCTTCCACATACCTTTGGTTGGAAGCAACAAATTTAAGTCAGCTGATAATCTATGGGTGGAAACTTAGATTCCACTCTTTGATGGGAGAAGTATCAAAGAATTTATGAACTTTTACTACCATAGCACTTCAATTTTTAGCTCTGATAGGTAAAGAGCTTGAAAGTTGTCATTCCTTCCTTATAAGAATAAAATAAATAAAATTTTATTCATAAATTTGGTAAAGTATAATTTGACAGGTTTTAACACAAGTGTATACCTATGAAACCATCACTACAGAAAGCATGAAAACATAGCTATAACCCCTGAACGTTTCCTTGTGTTCTTTGTAATTCCTTCCACCTAACTTTCCTCACCCTGTCTATCTATAGGCAGACACTAATTTGCTTCCTGTCATATGGATTAGTTTGCATTTTCTAGAACTTCATAAGAATGAAATTATGCAATAGGTGGCTTTTGTTTTGTTTTGTCTGACTTGTTTCACTCAGCATCACTATTTTGAGATTGATCTGTGCCGATACATGTATCAATAGTTGATTATTTTTATTGCTGAGTAGTATTCCATTGGTTGGATATACCACCATTTGTATATCCATTCACCAACTGATGAACATTTGTATTGAGTCCATATTTTTGGATGTTATCAATAATTGTACTCTGAACATTTATGTATATAAGTCTTGGTATGGACATATGTTATAATTTCTCTTGGAGAAATACCTAAGAGTGGAATGACTGGATCATATGGTAAATTTATATTTAACTTTTTAAAAAGCTGTTGAACTGTTTTCTAAAGCAGTAATACCATGTCCATTTTTAGCTCTGATAGGTAAAGAGCTTGAAAGTTGTCACTCCCTTCCTTATAAGAATATGCTGGGGAAAAAAATCAACATTTCTTGGACTCATCCATCAGACAATAGAGGTTGCAGAGAAAACCATCACTATGAAATCTAGAGACAGAGATGAATTCAGAGAGATATACTATCCAAGATTTTATTACATGTGACAGAAGATCCTCAACATCATACATTGGTAGAACCACTTACTTAACTAGTAATTTTAACAAATTGCTGGAAACTGAGTACAGACAACTGTGAGAAAGAGAAAATCTTAAAGGCTGTAGTTCTAAGAGATCCCCCACACTTTCATGGTTTCTGTCCAGGAAGTGCCATAGGTTCTCATGGTGAAGAACTGGGACAAATCTCCTGGCCCTGGAAAGGGGACGGTATGAACAGCCATTGTGAAAACCACCCAGGTGTTTCTCTTTAACAAAGGCCTACTTTCTGGAGGGAAGGTTGTTACCAGGAGGCTTACCACAAGTTTTTACCAAAGCTCATCCCAGCTAGCTGAACAAAATTCCACGCATTCCAGCCTGCCCTAGCCTTCTGTCCCACCTAGGGGAAAATTAATAATAATAATCATCATCATCATCATTAGGGAAGACGGTTTCAAGGAAATAGATTGACAATGTTGCAACAGGAAAAGAAGTATGGAGAAGTGAGTAGAGGGCAGCTATATCCTTAGAGTAGGAACAAAAATTCTCAGAAAGACCTTACTTTGAGATACAGGTTTGTTAAAACATTGAAATTTAAAAAGAAGATTATAGAACACCCCCTCGTGTCATCATCATTCTAAAATGCCTTCAGTAGAACAGTGGAAAGAGCTGAAAGATGTAGACTTTCTCTGAGGAACAACACAAAGGTAAATCCCAATGCCAAAGCCAACACAAACATGAAGACACTTTAAGAATTTGAAAACGTCAGCACAGAGCCTGCTTGGGACTCTCTCTCTCTCCCTCTCTCTGCCCCAACCCCAGTCACATTCTCTTTCTTTCTCAAAATAAATAAACTTAAAATTTTTTAAAGTATTAAAATGTTGATTACACTGAAACTTTACTTCAGTTGGCTTCATTGCAATAAAAAGGCACTGCATTTCTTCTCATTTTTTGCCTAACCATTTGCTGAAAATATAAATTCCTTAAGAAAGTATTATAACCTAGGCCATACTACTGAAATAGTAAGTAAATAAATAGAAGAACTTGGAGAGTCACAACTGATTCTGAGATAAAATATAGCAGATACTATGATAAACTATTTGTCCTGAAGTTATTTTGCTAAGGCATGAATAAACTAGAATGAGGAAATATTTAGTTCTTGAAGTTCTGTATGTTTGCATGAGAAATGTAATTTTTGTCTACATTTGTTCTACACACACACACACACGCACACACACACACAAATCATCCATGGACCCTTTCTATTAATATATGGGTTAACATTTATGACTGAATGATTGAAAGTTCAAAAAGTATTAAATATAATGTCCAATCTCATTTCTAATTATCAAACTAGGAAATGCTGGCAGGGGGTTGTTTTCACAGGCATATTTTCACTACTTTTTAAAAAAAAATAAGGTAAGGATAATTTGTTTCTTTATGGAATTGATCATTTGGAAAATGGCAGTAATGAGTTTTTTTGTTTTATAAACAACCTATGTTGCCTATATTATCACCCATTAAAGTAGTGGGTCAGAAAAAAATAAAAAAATATTTTAAGTATTAAAACTGGCTTTACTTCTGAGAGAGCAGTAGTTTGAAAATAATATTTCTGAGTGAAAAAAAGAAAATGACAAGACAAGGAAATGATTATATTTGGGTAGGAAATATAGCTGTGAAAGCTAAGAGAAAACAGAAAACTCTGTGTTTCAAGGTTTAAAAAATACTCAAAGACACAATATATGCAATACTGTCAATAACTCTTAACTGATCAGTATGACAGTTGGCCAGTATATTTTCCAGAAAATATAAAAAATGGTAATAAAATTTTAAAAATAAAAATATATAAAACCCAGGAACAACTGTCCTCAATGAAAGTGGCATCTCAATCGCCACATATGAAAACATCCAGCTTTTCTTCATAATTTAAAACCCAAGAGTTCATAGGCAGATATATAAAAGTAGAATATTAAAATATATTTTAAAAAAGGAGAGAGGGAGATACAGATACAAGCAAAACAAAACAAAACTTGTCAGAAACAGAAATTTATCAAATACAGAGGATAAAACAGAAAATCTTAAACCTTTCTTTCAATCATAACAAGTGAATTCAGGGAAGGTATGAATGCCCTGTTGCCACCATATCTGTAGGGAAATAGCTACATACAGAAATAGATAATTACTATGTGAAGGCAAGGATGGGATGAACAGAGAGGCTGACTTAAACAACAACAAGCTCAGAGTTATCAAGAGTTGAGATTTAAGAGGAAATGAAATGGGCTTTGTATAAATTAAAAGTGTTATGCCTGTGCTAAAGTTATTTTTTTTAGGAAACTTATACTACCATTTTGTTTTGTTCTCAATATTTGTCACATCATTGTTATTTTATAAGCAACGCTTTCTTAGCTCTACAGCAATCTAGTCAGCCATCAAAAGTTCCCTATAATCTAGGCATTCCTCACATAGCCTATAAGCAGTAGAACGTGATTTTAACCAAGTAGTTTGTCTCCAGAGGCTGAGCACTCTTAACCACTACTGCACTGTATGGGTTCACGTTAAAGAATCCCTCTAGCTGTTAGGAACCAGGTGTAATTGTACTCAATCAGCCATCTATCAAAACCTTGGTCCTTAGCAAGGAATGCCCTTTGTTTCCATGCTCTTCCCACCAGCTGCAGAATCACCTGTTACACAATTCGGAACTGAAAAAGGAATGTTACTGGTGTAGGTAAACTCACCAGTGCTGCCTTTAAAAAAATATTTTTGAGAGAGTACAAGTGGGAGAGGGACGGGGTGGGTGGAGGCAGAGGATCTGAAGTGGGTTCTGCACTGACAGCAGTGAGTCCGATGTGGGGCATGAACCCACGAATCACAAGATCATGACCTGAAGTGGGATGCTCAGCTGACTGAGCTACCCAGGCTCCCCCACCAGTGTCGTTCAAGATATCCATGGTATGGGGCAGGGGAAGGGTTGGAATTCAACTCAGTATAAATTAACGCATCAGCGAGAGTGGAAACATTTTCATTTACACAACTTTAGCCATGGGAATTAAGGTAATATGACCACACTGGTATCTGAAATTCATCTTGAGTGCCCATATTATCTGAAGAAATACTTTTGAAAAGGATGAAAACAAACTGGTATTCTTATAAAAATACAATATACCTACATGTATAGGCAATGATTTTTAAATTTCAGTGATAAGAATTTTTGACTATATATATATATATATATATGGATTAGTTTTTAATGTACTAGAATGCAAGCCATATTCTATGTTATTTCAGTTGTAGGAAATTCTTCAAATCTGCAGGTCTCTGCCATTTGGTAACCTACCTCTCTTAAGCTGCACATTTCACAAGGAGTAGCCCAAGTAGTAAGGCTCTGAAAAGTTAGGCTGGTGCCTAGCCTGTGTTAGATAACCATAATTGCTTATAAAGACATATGGGCACGTGTAATAGAAGGGTAGGGACCTCTAATACATTTTCCAGACTTCCTGGTTGAAGTTAGAGAAAGAGTGTTGTTAGAAACTGCTGAGGAGGTCCCCGTATCCATTTGCCTGAACTGTTAGGGTCTAGCTGGGAAATATAAATAAACAGAAGCATTTGTGCAATTCTTCTGTAGATCAATAGAAGTGGCAAAAAGAAGATACTTTCTTTCTTTTTTGTAAGTTTATTTAATTATTCTAAGAGAGCGAAACAGCACGTAAACCAGGGGTCGGGTAGAAAGAGAGGGAGAGAGAGCATCTCAAGCAGGCTCTGCGCTGTCAGCACAGAGCCCGACTTGGGGCTCTATCCCATGAACCCTGCCATCATGACCTGAACGGAAATCAAGGGTTGGATGCTTAACCGACTGAGCCACCTAAGTGCCCAAAAGGAGATGTTTTCTAAATTGTTCTTTTATTCTCATGTGAATGGACACTAAAAGCAGCTAAGTATACTGAGCACTTCTTTTCAGGAACCACTGATTATCTCCTTGATTTGCTTAGGAAGCTACAATTGATTTATTTCAATAAGAGAAACATTTCTTTTATATAAATGCTTTCATTGTTTTTGTTCTTAGTCACTTAAGCTCTGACTTGGAACACATAATATAATCTTTTTACTTTACTCTTTTTTCCCCCACTGTAAGTCCAACTCTGTATATTAACTTATAAGAAAATTGTTTGAGTTTCATTTACCTGTTCTGATTAAGTCTGGACTTTGAACACTTTTTTCCAGGAATGCAATTAAATTGATGAATGTTTGCAATGTGTGGTTATATAAAATGGGAATCTCTAAGATTTTGGGATTTGACTTGGTTTTAAAAGCGCTTTTATAAAAAATTATTATTTTTTTTAAGTTTATTCATTTTGAGAGAGAGAGAGAGAGAGAGAGGCAGAGAGAGAGAGAGAGAGGCAGAGAGAGAGAGAGAGAGGCAGAGAGAGAGAGAGAGAGAGAGAGAGAGAGAGAGAGAAAGAGAATCCCAAGTAGGCTCCACACTGTCAGCACAAAGCCAGATGGGGGCTCAATCTCATGAACAGTGAGACTGTGACCTGAGCCAAAACCAAGAGTCAGACACTTAATCAATTGAGCCACTCAGACACCCCAAAAGTACTTTTATAAAAATTAGTGCTCCTATTAATTTATCTCCCTGTTTAAGAACAACGATATTACCCAGCAATACAGATTTTCATTTTTTTTCTTTCATAAAATTACTTGGGTCATTCTTCATTTTGAGTTTTGTAAAAGCATCTGTATCTCTCTGAATTTAACAATTGAATTGGTATCTGTGAAGGTAAGCCAAGCTAAAAATTGAAGTCACTTTAAATAAAATATCTATTTTGATTTTGGTGATATTCATTAACACCAGTCCCTCTCATGTGATTTGCTTATTTATTTTATTGTTTTATCTTTGGCCTCAAACTAAAAAAAAAATGCACTTTTCACTGGCCACCACTTATCTGTTTCACTTTCTGTATCCTTCTCTTTTTTATCTTACATATCAGAGTACTCCAGAGCTTAGTCTCAGATTTCTTTTTCTTTTCTCCTTCTACTTTCATTCCCTATATGACACATTTAGTTCCATGGCTTCTAATTGCATCTATGTGCTGATAACCATCAGGTTTTATTTCTAGCCCTAAATTTTCTCCTTAACTCTAGACACTTATTCATATGAGTATTCAACCTCTCCACCAGATGTCTAGCAAACATCTCAAATTTAGCACATTCAGATTTGGATTCTTGATTCCTACCTCTCATACCCCACTTACTAAACTTGTTCCTACCATGATGTTCTCAGATTTCAGTGAGTAGCACTACTATCCGCTTGTGTGCTGAAGTCAAAATCCTTGAAAAGAATCCTGGAATCATCTTTTCTCTTCTTATCCATAGACTCTACAACAACAAATTTTGAGGGCTTCACCTTTAAAATGTGTCCTGGAACCAATCACTTCTCATCACACCCACTCCTCTCACCATTTGTGCCTGGACTGCCACAGGAGCCTTCTCTGGGTCACTCTGCTTCCAGTCCCTAACACGCTATAATGTATTCATGGTAGTTGGAGATCCTTTTAAATCATCAACCATATTAAGTCGTTCTGCTATAAACCTTCAGGTGGTTTTCCTTCACACTTCACCCAATGTCCCTCCTATGGCATACATGATCTTGTCTGCCTATTTCTGCAAATTCGTGTTTGACTCTTTGGCCTTTGTTCCCTGTTGTCCCCCCACTCTAGAATTCTTGCTATCATTTGAGTTCATCAAGTCTGTTCCTGCCTCTTTGCTTACTCTCCTTTATGCCTGAAAATCTGTTAAGCCTAGATCTAGATAGTTCATTGCCTCAGTTCATTTAGATCTCTGCTCAAATAGGTCTTCATTGTTCAACCTAAAATAGCATCCCTCTTCTCTCTTTATCCTCCGACTCTTCCTTATATTTTCCTTTGTAGTAGTTATTGCTACTCAACTTCATATTATATATTTAGTCTTTTTTTTCTTATTTCTCTATTGTACTTCTTGTTTTCTCTTTTGTATTGGATGATCTGGTTCTAACCTGCATTTCTAGCCCAATTATTTACAAAGTCTCATCACACAAACTTCTACCAAAGTAGACTATTGCATGATTGTAGACCAGAGTATATGCTTTTCTAGCTTCATACATTTTCTTTTCTTACTCTTTGACTTCACTCAAGTTTTTTGTCATATGCTATCACAAATTATTCAATTTTATTTTCAAGAGATAGTTATGATAAAGGCCTGTCCTAACACAACATCCCCAAAACTCATCCAGACTCATTTACTTCCTTTATGCCACTTGCTCTATTATTATTTTTGAATGCTGTCAACATGTCTTTTCTTGTTTGCTAAAGTCCAGGACTTGATACTTCACCTTTTTCTATCCCTTCAAATATCAGACAATCATTATATGTTTGCTGAATAAAACTGTGCTTTTTTGAACATGGTCTTCAAAAATATTTTTTCCCACAAATCTTAATAATTTTACTCGACCTTTATAGTTTGCAAACTTGCACTGCTTTTCACATAGTTAAGCACATGTTCATTATGAAATAATAAATCTAAAATATTGCAAGTAGGTTATTTTTACTTTAGTTACCATATTTTAGTGAACCAAGCTACTTTAAAGCAATCTAACTTATCAGTGTAATTTAATTTTTTGAACAAAAATCATTTCTTGAATAACATTCAAGTGATTTGATTTAAAGAAAATTGGTGATTGCTCTGAAGATAATTTTAAGATTTTTTTAATTCCCTTACCTCACTGTCTTCACAGATGCTTCAACTATGTTTTAGAGAAAATGAGATATTCACTTTGAAAGTAGTTTATGAGTCTATAATATCTGAGCAGCCTCAGTCACTTCCTTACTTCTTATAGGAAACCATCCATCAGTATCTCTTGGTTTTACTTGGTGGAAAACTAAAATAATCCCTAATCAGTATTGAACACATTTGACCAAATCAATTTGTGCTCAGTTTTAGAAGCAAGATAATAAGGAGAAAATAAATGTTTTCATCATTCTTAAAGGAAAATGTCTAATCAGGAGGAAAATAACCATTATGTGTATGTATGTGTGTGTGTGTATTGTTTAGTTTAAAGAAATTAATCTTAGTAACCTTCAGAAGATTACTAATCTTAGTAATCTTAGTAACCTTCAGAAGATTACTACATCTTGCAAGCCATATTTCTAGAAGTGATCCTTTACCTCTCTTCCAGCAGAACATTGGGCACCACTAGGGTTCAACAAGCACATCTCCTGTTTCATGGAACTAATATGAAATGCAATTGTTTTTCTTATGTTGTAGTGTGGCATTCCACATTTAATATATTGTGAAGAACTTTTAAACATGTAATGCAACAATATATTAATCCTTCATTTTGATACTCTTTTCAACCTACTATTTGTATAGATAATGCAATTATTGAAATTTCCCCATGCATGTTTAATTCCTATACTTGGAGTTCAATGGTCTCCAGATTTTGAAAAAAATAGCTGAATGTCTTTTTTTCTGGAGAAACTCTGGGGCCATGTTTAAGTCAATCAAACAAAACTGGCAAAAAATAGAATTTGGCTTAATTGAAATAAGTTATTTGGGTGGTACTGAAGAATTTGGAAGAATCCTAATTTCTAAAGTCTTTCTTAACACTTCCAAATTCACTCTCTACCATTCTCAGTGGGATATCTATGAGGCTTCCCATCGTGAGCCCAGTCTTTTTTTTTTCTTTTTATCTGTTATCTAGCTATCTAGCTATCATCTACCTATCTACGTATCTACCTAAAAATTTGAGTACAGTTGAGACATAATGTTACATTAGCTTCAGGTGTACAACTTAGTGATTTGACAAGTTTATACATTATGCTGTGTTCACAAGTATAGCTACTGTCTGTTTGATTGCATTCCTATTACAATACCATTAACTGTATTCCTTATGCTTTGCTTTTTATTTTTGTGATTTATTCCATAACTGGAAGCCTGTATTTCCCTCTCTCTTTCATCTATTTTGCCTAACCCCTCATCTCCTTCCCCCCTGGCATCCATCAGTTTTCTGTATTTATAGCTCTGATTCTTTTTGTTTATTCATTTTTTAAGATTCCATTTATGAGTGGAATCATATTATATCTGTCTTTCTCAGTCTGACTTATTTCACTTATCATAATATCCTCTAGGTCCATCTATGTTGTCTCAAATGGCAGGATCTCATCCTTTTTATGACTGTGCGATATTCCAGTGTGTGTGTGTGTGTGTGTGTGTGTGTGTGTGTGTGTACACACACATTTTTCTTATCTATTGGTCTATTGATGGACACTTAGGCTGGCTATTGTAAATAATGCTGCAATTAATGTAAAGGTACATATATCTTTTCAAATTAGTATTTTTGTTTTCTCTGGGTAAATACCCAGTAGCAGAATTTTTGGATCATATGGTATTTCTATTTTTAATTTTTTGAGGAACATCCATACAGTTATTCACAGTGGCTATACAAATTTACATTCCTACCAACAGTGCACAAGGATTCCTTTCTTTCTTCATCTTCACCAATCAATACTTGTTTCTTGTCTTCTTGATTTTAGCCATTCTAACAGATGTGAGGTAACATCTCATTGCGGTTTTGATTTCCATTTCGCTGATGATTAGTGATGTTGAGCATCACCTGATATGTCTGTTGGCAATCTATATGTTTTCCCTGGTATTCTGCCCATTTCTAAATTGGATTGTTTGGTTTTTTGGTGTTGAGTTGTATGAGTTCTTTATATATTTTGGGTATTAACCCCTTATTGGATATATCATTTGCAAATATGTTCTCCCATTCAGTAGGCTGTTTTTGTTTTTTTGATGGTTTTCTTTGTTGTGCTAAAGCTTTTTATTTTGATGTACTCTCAAGAGTTTATTTGTACTTTTATTTCCTTTGCCTTAGGAGACATATCTAGAAAAATGTTGCTATGGCTGATATCAGAGAAATTACTGCCTGTGTTCTCTTTTAGGATTTTTATGGTTTCAGGTCTCATGTTTTGGCCTTTAATCCATTTTGAGTTTTTGTACATAGTGTCAGAAAGTAGTTTAGTTTCATGCTTTTACATGTAGCTGTACAGTTTTCCCAGCAGCACTTATTGAAAAGATTGTTTTTTCCCGAATCTATCTTGTCTCCTTTATCATAGATTGATTGATACTTCTGGGGTTTCTATCCTGTTCTATTGACCTATCTGCCTATTTTAGTGTCAGTGCCACACTGTTTCGATTGCCACAGCTTTGTAGTATATCTTGAAATTTGGGATTGTGATACCTCCAGCTTTGTTCTTTCTCAGGATTTCTTTGGCTATTCAGCATCTTCTGTGGTTTCATACAATTTTAGTATTATTTATTCTAGTTTTGAAAAAAATGCTGTTTGTATTTTGATAGAGATTACATTGAATCTACAAATTGCTTTGGGTAATATGGACATTTTGACAATATTCATTCTTTCAGTTCATAAACATGGGATATCTTACCATTTGTTTGTGTCATCTTCAATTTCTTTCATCAGTGTTCTATATTTTCCAGAGTATAGGCCTTTCACCTCTTTGGTTAAGTTTATTCCAGGTATTTTATTCTTGTTGGTGCAACTGTAAATGGTGTTTTTTGTTTATTGTTGTTTTTTGTTTGTTTTAATTTCTCTTTCTGTGATTTTGTTGTTAGTGTATAGACATGCTGTCAATTTATGGGTATTAATTTTGTATCCTGACACTTTACTGAATTTTTTTATTACTACTAGTAGTTTTTTTGTTGGAATCTTAAGGATTTTCTATGTATACTATCATATTATCTGCAAAAAGTAACAGTTTAAATTCTTCTTTATCAATATGGATGCCTCATTTCTTTTTCTTGTCTGACTGCTCTGGCTAGGATTTCCGACCATGTTGAATAAAAGTGGCAAGAAGAGACATCCTTGTGTTGTTCCTGACCTTAGAGGGAAAGCTCTCAGTTTTTCACCATTGAAGATGATATTAGTTGTGGATTTTTCATGGATGGCCTTTATTATGCTAGTCTTAAATGCAGAGTTGGAATGCCTTAAATAAAACCGAAAAGAAAAGCCGATGTTCTGTAAAGTTCCAGGTATTGCCTACCAAGTTGCTCAAGATCTTTCCTGAGGGCCACTGTTATAGCTTATTTAGTGACCCTCTCAGCCAGTAACCACTGACTTTCATCCCAAGATGGATACTTTTCAATCTTTCTGAGGTATGCCATTTAGAAAGAAATTTAGCATTCATCTGTTGGTAGTAAATTCTTATAATTTTTTTGAAAATGAACTTATTTCATTGTTCTTGAAAGATATTTTTAGCTAGTATTCAATTTGTCAATTATTCTCAGTACTTCAAAGACACTTTCTTCTGTTTTATTTCTTCAAATATTTTATATATATAAAATTACTGGCAATATTACTTTTTCTCAAAAAAGATTATTTTCTTATAAATTTGACTATTTTTACAAAAGCACTTATTTGGTTGACCTTAACACGTATAAACACTGGGGTCTGAATTGAAGATGCTTTCATCCAGAGAAGATTTTTTTTTTGCCATAGAATATTAACAATTTGAGATACTAATCTTATTTCTTCTTTCAGATTCCTTGGTTCAATGCAGTAGACTCTCTGGTTCACTCCTTCCCCTTTCTTTAGGCAATCATAACATTTGTAACGTTCCTTAGGGAAAGACTACTTTATTTATTTATTTATTTATTTATTTATTTATTTAGAGAGCATGACTGGGGGAGAGGGGCAGAGGGAGCGATAGAGAGAATCTTAAGCGGGCTCTATGCTGTCCACACAAAGCCTGACATAGGGCTAGATCCCATGAACCTGGGATCATGAAGAGTATGATGCTCAACCAACTGAGTCAACCAGGTATCCCTCTCTTACACCTTCTCCTACACTTATTAATTCAAGCTCAGGTCAGGTCCCCTCCCATCCCAGGAGTTTCCTTTACTTCCATACATCCAACTAAGTTTTCCAATAAAATTCACGTTATCCAAGGTCTATCCACTTTTCAACATTGATAAAACCCTAGGTATATATGATGCACTGGAAGCAAAAATCCATTTTCTTTAATTATCTGAGTAATTTTTTTTTAATTTAGTAACATTTTATATTACATTTCACAGAATTGCAACACAAGCTAATTAAATTTTTGAGAAAAACAAAAGAATTTAATGGCTCACAGAACTGTTTTCAAATCTCCTAAAACACTCAGGAATGGTATAAAATGGCTCCCAGAAATAGTTGTAAAATCTTTCTAACTTCTGTTGCTGGTTTTGCTCTAAAATTTACTGTTTTTCTGAATTGCAGTTTTTTTTCTTCTGAAATGCTGATCTTGTCTCTAATGCTGCCAAAGAATGTGTCTCCTTCAGCCAACATTTACAACTATTTCATTTTGTTCTGCAAAGGGTAACTCGTCCTTTTAGATTTTCTATAACCCTCTTTTATCCACTTAATAATGTGGAACAATTTCTCCTGGGCTGAGTCAAAGCACTTTTGACTGGTCATTCAGACATTTCCTTCAGTCTTAGTATTCCTCCATGAAGTAGCTGTCTTTTGACAATCTCCTATGAATTTAATGAAAGGTCTTAATCTTAGTATCTTAGCACTGAAGGTCTTCACTATTTAATGGGTGGGTTCTAAACAAGCTGTCATGCAAACAAGACTTCGGCCAGTTTGCTTTGATATCATACTTTAACAAAAATATGGTTATTTATTTATAATTTGATGAGTACCATGAGTGTAAATATTGCTACATGAGTATAAACTGTATCTAACTTTTCAAATGAGGAATGACCAAAGAAAGCTTCTTAATCTTCTTCTTTCTTTAATGTTTATTTCTTTATTTTGAGAGAGAGTGCCAGCGAGCAGGGGAGATGCAGAGAGAGGGAGAGAGAAAGAATCTCAAGGAGGCTCCATGTTATCAGTACAGAGCCCAACAAGGGGCTTGAATCCACAGACTGTGAGATCATGACCAGAGCCAAAAAGAAGAGTCAGATGCTTAACCAAGTGAGCCACCGAGGGAACTCAACCACAGAAAGCTTCTATGGAGAAGTGAAGATAAGTAAGAATAATTTAGGGTGGAAAAAAAGGAAGTGAAAAAAGAAACATTCTGGGAAGAGCGAATAATATATATCATGAGCTTGAGGAGGAACAGTGGAATGGCAGTTATAAAAACAAAAGCACCGATTGACTAATTTGTATTGTGATGGAAAAGTTAGAAATGACCTTGGGAGAATTGGGAAGAATTTTAACATCAGATAGAATATGTTAATGAAGTAAGACTTTAAATCTAAGAACAGTATGAGATATATAAAATATTTAATATGTAAAAAAGGAGAATCCCATTTGAAATTAAAAAAAAATTCTAACCATAATGGAGGGAGAGAGAGAGAGAGAGAGAGAGAGAGAGAGAGAGAGAGAGTTGGCTGAAAGTAGAAGCTAGAATGGATCTGAGGAGATCAATTAGGAGCTATGGCAGTGATTGAAATGAGAAATAATGGTGGGTTGGACTGTGAGAATTACAACTGAAATGAAGACTAGGAGGTAGATTTAAATGATATTGAAGCATGTAACCTACAGGTTTTAGCCACTGTTACATAGTAATGAAGTGGAAGAGTACAAAATTAGCATCAGTTTTTGATGAAAATATTATCTTTCATCCTTGATGAATGAAGAAAAACCACTGTATTCAATCAACACCTCCCTTTTCCCATTCTCAGTAGACTCCCCCCCTTTTTTATAATATAAGTTATTGTCTAGTTAGCTAACATACAGTGTATATAGTGTGCTCTTGGCTTCGGGAGTTGATTCTCATGACTCATTGCTTATATACAACACCCAATGCTTATCCCAACAAGTGCCCTCCTCAGTACCCACCACCCATTTTTCCCTCTCGCCCTCCTATCAACCCTCAGTTTGCTCTCTGTATGTAAGAGTCTCTTATGGTTTGCCTCCCTCTCTGTTTGCAACTATTTTTCTCCTTCCCTTCTCCCTTTTCCTCTGTTAAGTTTCTCAAATTCTACATATGAGTGAAAACAAATGATATCTGTCTTTCTCTGACTGACTTATTTCACTTAGCATAATACCCTCCAGTTCCATCCATGTTGTTGCAAATGACAAGATTTCATTCTTTCTCATTGCTGAGTAGTATTCTATTGTATATGATTCATAGGGGCACATGTACCCCAATGTTTATAGCAGTGCTTTCACCAATAGCTAAATTATGGAAAGTGACCAAATGTCCATCAACTGATGAATGGATAAAGAAGATGTGGTTTATATATCCAATAGACTCCCTTTTTTAATGACAAGTATCTTTTTCCACTTGCACATTTTCCTCTCAAAAATGAATGAAATCTACCCCTACCCCATCCTCTCTGTATTAGGCACAAAACAGCACTTGGTTCTTTTCAGTAACCCCAAATGTCCACTCCGTTTTGTTTGTTTTTGTTTTTGGAAAATTCAAACAAATAGATTTCAGTATCAGAATCTTTCATATCTTCATGGCACATAGTGGAGGGAGACTAAAAGAGTTTGTCTTTACCCAGTTCTGTTTTCTTGAAATGATGGACTTACTTTACCTTCAAATATAGTTGGAATAATTATTGTAGAACTATAAATTCTATATAAGAAAGCTCTCTCTTATTTATTAATGGTATAGGCTTAAATTGGCAGGAAAATGTCCTTTTCATTTGCCTGACCTACGATACTATATTCTCTGATGACATATTCTGATGGCCTGCGGATGGCTTCTTAAGGTCTACACTGGCTTTAGAACTGATTTATCTTAGAATTTATTAAGATTTAAATCTTGCATTGGAATTGCATTAGCGTTCTCCAAAGGGGTAAAAAAACCTTCTATATTTATTTTGAGGAATTGACTCCCATAATTATGGAGACAGAGAAGACCCACAATATGCTGTCTATAAGCTGGAGACCTAGGAAAGCTGGTGGTGTAATCCAGTCTGAGTCCAAGGGCCTGAGAACAGGGAAGCTGATGGAGTAAATCCCAGGCCAAGGGCAGAAGAAGACTGATATCCTAGCTCATGTGGACCAGCAATAAGGGAACAAATGTCCCCTTCCTTTGCTTTTTGTTTTATTCAGGCCCTTGATAGATTGGATATTGCCCACTCACATTGGGAAGGGTAATTTACTTGTTGAGTCCACTGATTCAAATACAAATATCATGAGACACACCTTCACAGACACATGCAGAAATAATATTTAATTTATACAGCCTGTGGCCCAGCTAGGTTGACACATTAAAATTTACTATCACAAGAATCATTTGCTACAAAACAATATGTTGCAAGACAAAAATCAAAACGTCTTATTGCATTTTATGTTGTCAGAGACAAAATTAAAGAGACATTTTTCAGTCTAACTGCAATAGATCTGTATGTCAGATCTGAAGAGTAGAGTGTTGAGTTAGGGTGTTTTTGGCTTAGACTTGCATAAGGAGTAGACAATTTACAGGTGGGTGATTTAGAGGTGTGATCAAGGGAAGCCTCTGTCAGCTGAATGGGAAATGCTTATCTCTGTGTCTAGCTCTTTTCAGAGTGACAAACAGTTCTAATCTCAGCTAGTCATTCTTGAGACAAAGAATAAGAATTCAGAGGGTCCATGTTTAGTCTTATTATTTATATTCCAGGAAATTATCTCCAGGTCTTAGGGGAGTCAATAAAAGAGTAAACAGTGAGTCTTATCTAAGTCTTATGGAGAAGTGTGGTTCTTTATGGGAAATTGTTTCCTGGAACACAAAATGCTGGTAAGGGAAGATTTCAAAAAACAGAAGTATAGAGGGATTTCTTACAAGTAACTGCTTTCTGGGAAAATAGGGCTCAGGTAAAGTTTAGCATTGTTATTTTTTACATGTGATCCTTGCTATAAATTTATTTCATCACTTCTTCCCAGGTGCTGCTTCCCAACACTGGGTCACTACTTGAATTTTGGAAATTTTTGAGTAAAGAGAAGTTAATAAAGAGGTTAATTTCATGGGAATACATTTAGTTTTATCTCAAATTTGCAGGAATATGAGGCCATCTGCTTTATGTTTATGTTTACTTTGGTAAATTTGTCATTTTATGTCTTTCATTTGCTTTATTTATATTGCGAAAACATAGATTTTTACTAAACATGATTAGAATATACTGCCACAAAATCAGTTCCTTGTTGAAATGGAACAGTAGCTTGCTTAGGGAATGATTTTATAGTACCTGTTTAAATTTGACCTGTTTACATGATATTGATTACCTATGAATCAAATATTTCAGAGTATTATTGTTTTAACACTTTTCTTGGAAGCTTGCCAAGAAATCTCCCATATGAGTTCAGCAAAATTGTACCTATGCTTATATTCTATCAAACTATGCACCTTCGCATTCTGCATCAATGAACATCCTTCTGTTTCAGAGGAAATTTCAAATAAAGACTCCACTTGAGCTTTTTTTCCCCAGTAACTGCTTGTCCATCACCCCGGGCTAGTTGCCAAGCAATAATATGATTGTTTTATAGTCAGTGGATAGGAATTCAGTGGCATTTTTCCATTTATAATTCCTCTCAATGAGAAAGGAGGTTGTTAGGCAACAGATGACATAGGACAGGAGCAGGAAAAAAGATTTTAGAGTTAAGAATTCACACCAAATACGGTTCCAAATTCTATATTGAGTCAATGTTTTAAACTTCTATTTTGAAATAACTTTAGATTCAAATAAAAGTTGCAAGAATAGTACAGAGAGTTCCTGTGTACCTTTCAACTAGGTTTCCCTAATGATAGCATCTTACAAAACCATAGTGCAATTATCAAAATCAGGAAATTGACATTCATGCAAAATTACTAAGCTACAGACTTTATTATCATTTTACTAGTTTTTACAGGCACTTCTTTTTTTTTGCAATTTTGTTATTTAATAATTCTATAAAATTTTATCACATATATAGATTTGTATAACCTCCACCTAAAATTGAGACAGAAAACTGTTCTGGCACTCCAAAGAATATTTTTCAATCTAAAATTTTATTTTTTTCCCTTCATATCTTATATTTCTTTGCCAAGATTTCTATTTTTATTTGATTCCACAGCATTCCTAACTTCTTGTCATAGTATTTTGTATTTTATGATACCTACTTAAAATCATTGTCAGATAATTACAACACTTTGGTTTTGTTGTGTGTTGATTCTTTTCTCATTCAAATTTATATTTCTGATTCTCAGTATGATGGATAATTTTGGAATATATTCTGGAAATTTTAAGTCATATTATAAGACTATTTCTATTTATAGCTTCTGTGTTAGTAAGTAATTCACCTGCTAACGTTCAGAATGCATGTCCTGGCCCACTTTTGTGAGCTGTAGTTTAAATGCTAATTGAGATTTCAAAACCTTGCAGTGTTAATCTGGTGTGCTCTGTTTATGTGCTTTTCAATGAATGACCAATTTGAAACCTTGGTAATATTCTGCACCACAGATTGGTTTTCAAATATTTTGCTTTGTGATTCTAACTGGTTTCATGCATAGGTCACTCTGAAATCTGCCTAGAATTTCATACACAGAATCCCTTTCTGCAGCTCCCTTCCATCCCTGTGCGTGACTTCCAATATCTAACTGGGTAGAAGCTGGTGCTTCCTCTCTGCTGTCATTCATTTTGAGCAAGCTTGGGAGAGTCAACAAGACTCCCATTTCAAAGTCTCCACAGTACATGAAAGAGAGATGAAGGCGTGCTACTTCTTAGCTGATGTTCACTTAATTCAGGATTGGGATTATCCACATAGCTCAATTCCAGTTTCCATAGCCACAATGTTCAGTGTGGAGGGAGGGGAATGCACCTTTGCTCGTGGTAGTGCAGTGTGGGGATGGTTGCTAGGGCTCTGACATATGGTCTCTACAATGCACGGTGGGAAGAGGTAGGGATTCTGCCTACTTAGTATAAGGCAGGGAGGGAAGAGAGTTCTGTCCACAGTCTCTATGGCACCCTGTTGGGGAAACAGTGAGGCACAGCTTTTATCTTATTATTCCAGATCTGGAGGAGAGTCAAAAGAGTTATGTCCTATAGAGTCATCCTTTTCCCAGTCTTTGTATAAAGAAGCTATGCTTTCTTGCAGCTTTAAAAAAATATTTTTACATTGGCATTTCTAGTTTATGGGTTTCTCTGTTAACCAACCTAGGATATACAAGAGGTAAAACAAACAAAAAATAGAGAATTCACTTCTAGGTCATTCCTCAAGTCATAAAATTCCTAGTTAGTTTGCCTCCTTTTCTCTACTTTTAGGTTTTTCTGATATTTCCTTATTTTGTCCAGGATTTTTAGTTGTAATTACTAGGAAGAATAAAGGAGAATGTACTAACTCTTTTTCTAGAATGGAAGGACCAATGCTTAGTACTTTTAAGGCCAGATATTCAGTCTAACCTCATTTTCTTTTTTTCAGCATTTGCTAAATATATTCTGAGTGCTATTAAATCTCCTAGAGAATTATAAAGAAAGTAGAAGACTTAGTCCCAGATCTCAAGTCTATTGCAATCAAATTCAGTCAAAATATATGAAAACCTTATGTTTGCCAAAGACATTTCTGAGCTAGGGATAAATATCATAGCCTAGTTGGGGAACAGACATTCAAACACATAATCCCATTACAAACAGGTGAATAATATATTATGAAGTGTTTTAAAGCTTACTGAAGTAATGAATATTTCTCTTTTTATATATGTACATTAATGCTACCTTGTGACAACTGAGATGGTTTTTGGGAGTTAGGCAGGAATTTGATAGACTCTTGGGGAAATGAGACAGACTAAAAATACAAATTTTCGTATAAGGAATCTCCAAATTCACATAGTCATGGTCATATAAAGCCTATATAGAGATACAACTATTAGATGTGGGAAAGGAAAAGGAAAAGGATAAGGAGCAAGAGAAGTGGGGGAGAATTTACCGTGGTTTGGTTTTGTGGAGCTGTATTTTAGCTGTGAACATCAGACACAGAGGAAAATGAACTATATGAATTCATGCCATGACAGAAATGTGGGGAAAAGCCACATGATTTCTTACTATGTGATAGTCATGTGCTTCTATTTCGGGAATGGTCCTAAGGAGCTCATTATCAGTCACTTAATTAAATTAATTAATTAAAATTTATTTACTTTGTTTTTGAGAGTGACAGACACAGTGAAAGCAAGGGAGGGGCAGAGAGAGAGAGAGAGAGAGAATCCCAAACAGGTTCCATACTGCCAGTACAGAGTCCTATGTAGGGCTTGAACCCAC
Organism: Felis catus; assembly: GCF_018350175.1. Classification (NCBI taxonomy): domain Eukaryota; kingdom Metazoa; phylum Chordata; class Mammalia; order Carnivora; family Felidae; genus Felis; species Felis catus. The sequence goes on along the minus strand of NC_058375.1, from coordinate 175,092,159 downwards.
GAACCATGAGATCATGCCATGAGCCAAAACCGAGAGACGGAAGCTTTAACCGACTGAGCCACCCAGGCATCCCTCATTATCAGTCATTTTAATTTTATAGGTGTCTTAGTTTACACTGCTAGAATAAGGTGCCATAGACTGAGTAGCTTATAAACAACAGAAATTTATTTCTCACATTTCTGGGGTCTGAAAGTCCATTGAGATATGAGTGCCAGCATGGTTATTAGCTCTAGGAAGCATCCCCTGCTGAGTTGCAGTCTGTGGGCTTCTCACTGTATACTCACATAGTTTGAAAAAGGATTAATGTGCTCTCTGAGGTCTTTTTTGTAAGGGCACTAATCCCATTCATAAGGGTTCCACCCTCATGATTTAATCTCCCAAAGCCCTCTACTCTCCTTTCCTAATACCATCACACAGAGAGTTAGGATTTCAATATATGCATTTTGGAGGGACACAATATTTAGTCTGTCGCAATATAAAAGAGCTGCTAAAATTAAACATCAGTATAATACCTATATAATGCAATGCTCACTAGTATACATGAATAAGAGAAATCAAAGTTAAAGAAAGCCAAGGCACTTAATTAATGGTAAAATCATTCTGACAGAATGATTCTGAGATGATATGACCATTTTGTTTTGAAGACCAGAGAGAGGAAATACAGTAATAGTAATAATTCTTTATAATAATTAAAATTCTTGTTACATTACAATTAAAAACAAAACAATCCTTAATTTCTAAGTGACTTAGCGACTCTTTCCCTTTAAAAAGAAATTATAATTTATTTTTGAAAATGACATGCCATTTTTAGACTCTAATCATATTTGATATTAGATCCATTATAATAGAAAGAAGGCCAAAATCAACTTCTAAGAATTACTTTCTTACTACACTGACCTATATAATAAAATTAAATTTTGAAATAGGTGAGTTATCTGATTTTAAATAAGCCAAGGTATTAAGATTAAAGATGTGGAAAATTAAATTTCTCCATACTGTGATGAAATGGCTTACAATCTCTTCAGTATGTAACAGCAATCAAATAAGTCCATTGAAATCATATAGTGGTTTCTTAATATCTCACCAACTGATGGCATGTTAGGAACATTCACATTTTTTTGAAAGGCCAAGCTTGCCACTCCAAAGCAGGGAAGATTGACTATAGTCGGACATAATTGTCTTACCTCCACTAGCCACCTAAAATGTTAGGAGAAAGACAGTAGGCCTTGGACAACAGAGCACTTGTCTTGGAGTTTTACAGGAGCATCTGCTACTGTTGTAGCTGCTATGGGTGGAAAAAAGGAGGGAGATCTATATGACCCAATGAATCTGGCAGGGAAATAAACCCTTGTTATAAATGGAGTTGCATTTGGCTGTGAGCAATAGCCAACCAGACTCCAGACTTGTAGGGGCTTAAATGCTTAGGAAATTATTCACCTTACATAACAAAATGTCTACAGCTGAATCATCTAGCGATGGTATGACTGCTCAAGGATAGAAACAAGGGCTCCATCTCCTATCTTCCTGCTCTACCATATTTAGCATGTTCTTGCTATCCTCCGGTCTGAAAATGACTGTTGTGTCCTTTATCACCGCATCCATTGTCAGAGAGAAGAGACTACGAATTGCTTGTTTTTGAATAGAACCAAAGCATAGAATGCCACTGGAGATGGAGACGATATTGTCACGTGGTTGATTCAGTGTGAACTGATCTTAAGAA